>NC_073692.1:86097781-86198940 GCF_029784155.1 Uranotaenia lowii
GAACCCCAACGGAGAATAAAACCATCGAGGACGCCATTCTGCCAGTTGAAATGGAAGAGTGGATGAAATTATTACTAAGGATTATTTATATGGAAATGCGGTTTCCATCATCGCATTGGTTGACAAATAAGCGAAGCAATATATTCTGATTCACACAGCTTGGAATCGTTGTGATGCTTCCGTATACCTAAAGGGGGAGCAAGATTTAGTGCAGCTGGATGATTATTTATCTTGCTAATTGTAATAAAAGACTGGAGGCTGAATGTGAGCTACGGATGTATTATGAAACAAACAAATTCTATACTGTGGAAAGTGTTATATTTCTAAAAAAAAAAATAGATATTTCTGCAGGGCCTGATTTGGGGGAAGGGGTGTATTAACTAGAAAACCTGAATAAGAAATATTTTTCGTAAAATTTATGTTCATTGATTATTCTTATTCATATTATTTTTTTCTTATGAGCAAAAACAATTGACCGTAAAGTGGCTCTTTCAAACTCTGGAATTTTGAAAATTTGAAGTTTTTGACTCTTCTGACTCAAAAGGTTGTCGACCACCGAGCTATAATAATCTCCAATATGAGATATCGGTTTTCATTATAGTTAACAATAAAATTATGCGCTCGAGCTCAATTACAGTTTATTTTCTAAACAAACAACGTGTCTTTAACCCACGAAAGAAAGAACATTTCACAATCAAGAGTGGCTCCAGAGAGTCAAGGTGTTTTAAGTATTTCATTTTTTTTTTGCAATGCATCTTTAAAGCCTTGTGATCTCATTCACCTGGTTTCTTGAGAAAAACAATCGTACACAGTTAAGGAAACAAAAAAAAAACAGAAACCGCCACGAACGGTATAATCCAATCAACCAAGTTTCCTGCAACACGTGCTTTCTTGAGACAGAAAACCGTGAGTTGCAGCTTGTCTCGTCAGCACGTTCGTAAAAGTTCATAATATCAAGTTGAAAATCGCTGCCTCAAACTTTCTTGACGCCCACCCAACAGCATCTCGCTTGCTGGAGCCATAGTTCAAACTGTTGTTCTTCCCCTCGGATAAAAAAACGGCAAGGACGGAACGATAGACTAGTACCTTGTTTTACGCTAACTCGTCCGGTGTTGAGCCTCGTAATCAACACCGCACGGGGATTATCGCAACTTTAAGGCAACAAGCATGGGGAAGATGAAGGGCACTTCCGCCATCTCGCGGATCGTAACTTTTCCGACCGTTCGTCCGTCGACGACGTTCCGGGGGAAAATTTTCTATTTTAACGACCGGGACTGCAAGTGCCCGCCGAGAGTGTGCTTCAGGAGTTTGTTCCCGTTCATTTACATTTCGCTAGCTCGCTGGAACACACTGAGAAGTCTTATGTTGTGAATAATGCGCTTTATCCTGGAAGGCGGGAGGCCAGGAAGATTTCTCCTGGTGCTCCATAATTATGATGACACCGGGTGGATAATCTGTGTGAAAATTTCTTTGCCAGAATAAATGACAAGGGGAAGTTTTCCAGTGATGATGGCACCGGAAGAGCTGCTTAGTCCTCAACACGCTTTTAAACGAACAACTGACTGGCAGAATCTTAGCAGGAGTGTCCCCTTGGTGATTACGAAGAATCCTTCTTGAATTGGTTTTTAAAACTATAATGAGTTTTGAGAATGTTTAGTAAAAAAAATAATTTACTAAATATAAATAAAGAATTATTGTTGAGATGTAGCGGCAAAACCAATACTGCCACTGTGTAGGGTTCCATTTCGAAAAAAAAATCCATCCTATATTAAGCTTTAAGACATGGCACATCACTTTTAACAGCATTTCAAACAACACTGATTGAGGTATGGAATTGAAAAAAGTGGGCTTCGCAGAAGCTCTGACAGGTTCAAACCGCTAGCTGTTGTCCTCTTGTCATCGTTTTTCCAAAATTTGTACGGCTTCATAAGCTACTAAATGAACAAAATTGTTTTACTTTCTACGGTCCTGTTTACTTACAATTATGACAAAATTGGCATAGATGTTTTTACAATCTGAGACAACTCAAAATAATATGAAACGTGATTCGGGTTAACCAACCGCAAAATTGTGTTCAAATTTTCGTTCGTAACACAGTTCAGGCAATCATTTGTGTATTCAGGGCCTAGTTTTTAACAATATAATTTTTCAATTTTGGAGTATAGTGAAGTGAAATCTGTACAGTCTATATGTAGTAACCAAAAGTCCCATATCTACTTAAGCTCGTGCCTCCAATATTCGAATTCCGCTGAACAAGGGTTCCAAAGGGAAAGGTACCGACTTTTCTCGAATGTGAGCATGAAACTTACAAAAGGTTCCTCAAATATACATTTTATGACACGACAATCGCACCACTCAGTATTAAAGTTGCAAATAGGGCCTCAAATAGCCTTCTATGGACTTGAAGTTCCAGAAAGTTCCTTAAAAAGCCTTTTTTGTGACAAGCCAATCGCATCCATTCAGTAGAAAAGTTACAAATTAGGTCTCAAATAGTCCTATTTGGTCTTCAAGTTCAAAAAAGTTCCTTAAAGGAGCCTTTTTTGAGACATGTCAATCGCATCCATTCAGTTTAGGTCACAAATAGCCTTCTATGGACTCGAAGATCCAAAAAGTTCCTCACATAGCCTTTTTTGAGACATGTCCGCCGTTTCATGAATATGAAATGTGAACGAACCCGGAACAAATTTCAAATCCTTCTTTTGTCACTCGGAGTTGGAACATCGCGAGGGGGGGGCGGAAATTCCAAATAAATTGGAATAAACTTCACGAAAGCTTGTATGCAACAAAGTTGCATGCAATATCATTGCACAAAACCTAAGTAATTTTTTATCGAAAAATTCAATAAAATCAAGAACACAAAAGGTGAAATAACTTCCATATTCCGAAATTTGTTTTTTCGTCTTGTAAGCTTTTGGATTCTTGAATTTTTTTTTTCAAAATTTAGAGTTAAATACTTCAAACTTTATTTATTTCCCCTTTCGGGTTTTTGGAAATTTCGAAGAAGGGGGGGGGGGGTGACAAAGAAGAAATTGATATTCGTTCCAGCCTAATTTATATTGAAATTTCAACTCAGAACAACTTAAAGCTGACTCGAAAAGGATTGTTTTTTGAAAAGAGTTAATTTTTTGACTTTAAAAAATTTCGTCCTACTGTATTTGCTTACCAAAAATTTATCACACATTTTAAGTCAGTTGAAGCAATTCATGAATTAAATATCAAGATAAACTCATGAATTTGTATAATTTTATGCAAATTCAGTTATTAACATGAAATTCCATTTTTTTTAAATCGACTATATTCCAACGGATGTTTGATTTATATTCCGTTTCGTGATGTTTCTGAGTAATAATTAACAAGCGTCTTCGCTGTTGCGCGCTGGCTACCCTTGTGGATATTCTAGGAAAGCTTACTACCACTTCGAATTTTAGCTGCCGGTAAGGCAACATCTAGACGTGGCGTCGTGGCAGAGTGTTTGGCTATCATCTCGAAGGATCGCGGTATTTTTATTTTTTACCACGTTTCCGCCACTTTTTGATTTTTGTGTTTTCCTTGAAATGATTGTTGTCATATCTGAAAATATAAAAACTCTGATAAGATTAATTAAATGAAAATTTATGTTGTCTTTTTTTTTTTCAAAAACGTCAAAACTATCTTCGAAAAATCAGCTTAAAAAAACTCCAAAATAAGATATGTCTCTAAATCACCGAAATTGTGGTATACAATTTTATCTAATTCATAACATTTGAGTAGAGTGTCGTACCCGGGATTTCCCGGTCGGGAATTAGAAACATTCGGGAATTCCCGAATCCCGGGAAACGCGTAAAAAATCCCGGGAATTCCCGAAGCCAGTAAAATGTGCTAAATAACTACAAATTTACACGATCTCAATTGGAAAAAAATAATCAGATTTATCAAGGAGAATGATAGTTCTGCCAGTGGTTCTACCTTGATGGCTTAGTCTTAAAAATTTTTTTGTCTTAAGTTTGGTTAATACATTGAGTTCGATAAAAAAATATTTTTCCAATCGAAAACTTAGTATAAAAGTGAAAAACGACAAAAAGACTCTAAAACCCAAAAAATCCAATAATGAAACGCTACGGAAAGAATCTGAATTTTCTATTTTGCAACAACCTGTGTTAAATGCGCAAGCAAAGAGAGCGCAAGCAATCTCTCGAATTTTCTGGAATGGCAACCCGGCGCGAGCAAAACTTGCACGCAAAATGAACAGAATGAACACATGCATGAACTTTTTTTTGAATTGGCAGTTATGAAAAACTAATTTAATTAAACTAAATTAACGATTTAAACAATATTAAGCATTTTTAGGTACTAGAAAAATCACCAACAACTAAACAAAGACCACTAAATCCATTATTACCATTCACAACATTCAATTTCCCCGTAAATTCATCATATAAGAACAAATATGAAAATATATTGAATTTTTCACTATATTAACTTAATTTGAAAAGTTTGTTCAACAAAAACAAATGCGGCACTAAGCCACTATACTAGGTATGTTGGTTTTGATACTAGAAACAAAACGTAGTACTCAGAATTTTCCCTTACCCCGTGAATTTTCCGGAATTTCCACATAAGTGCGTATATGTCGAAATATTGACTTTTTTACTATATTAATTTAATTTGAAAAGTTTGTTCAACAAAAACAAATGCGGCACTAAGCCACTATACTAGGTATGTTGGTTTTGATACTAGAAACAAAACGTAGTACTCAGAATTTTCCCTCACCCCGTGAATTTTCCGGAATTTCCACATAAGTGCATATATGTCGAAATATTCACTTTTTCACTATATAAACTTAATTTGAAAAGTTTGTTCAACAAAAACAAATGCGGCACTAAGCCACTATACTAGGTATGTTGGTTTTGATACTAGAAACAAAACGTAGTACTCAGAATTTTCCCTTACCCCGTGAATTTTCCGGAATTTCCACATAAGTGCGTATATGTCGAAATATTGACTTTTTTACTATATTAATTTAATTTGAAAAGTTTGTTCAACAAAAACAAATGCGGCACTAAGCCACTATACTAGGTATGTTGGTTTTGATACTAGAAACAAAACGTAGTACTCAGAATTTTCCCTTACCCCGTGAATTTTCCGGAATTTCCACATAAGTGCGTATATGTCGAAATATTGACTTTTTTACTATATTAATTTAATTTGAAAAGTTTGTTCAACAAAAACAAATGCGGCACTAAGCCACTATACTAGGTATGTTGGTTTTGATACTTGAAACAAAACGTAGTACTCAGAATTTTCCCTTACCCCGTGAATTTTCCGGAATTTCCACATAAGTGCGTATATGTCGAAATATTGACTTTTTTACTATATTAATTTAATTTGAAAAGTTTGTTCAACAAAAACAAATGCGGCACTAAGCCACTATACTAGGTATGTTGGTTTTGATACTAGAAACAAAACGTAGTACTCAGAATTTTCCCTCACCCCGTGAATTTTCCGGAATTTCCACATAAGTGCATATATGTCGAAATATTCACTTTTTCACTATATAAACTTAATTTGAAAAGTTTGTTCAACAAAAACAAATGCGGCACTAAGCCACTATACTAGGTATGTTGGTTTTGATACTAGAAACAAAACGTAGTACTCAGAATTTTCCCTTACCCCGTGAATTTTCCGGAATTTCCACATAAGTGCGTATATGTCGAAATATTGACTTTTTTACTATATTAATTTAATTTGAAAAGTTTGTTCAACAAAAACAAATGCGGCACTAAGCCACTATACTAGGTATGTTGGTTTTGATACTAGAAACAAAACGTAGTACTCAGAATTTTCCCTTACCCCGTGAATTTTCCGGAATTTCCACATAAGTGCGTATATGTCGAAATATTGACTTTTTTACTATATTAATTTAATTTGAAAAGTTTGTTCAACAAAAACAAATGCGGCACTAAGCCACTATACTAGGTATGTTGGTTTTGATACTTGAAACAAAACGTAGTACTCAGAATTTTCCCTTACCCCGTGAATTTTCCGGAATTTCCACATAAGTGCATATATGTCGAAATATTCACTTTTTCACTATATTAAATTAATTTGAAAAGTTTGTTCAACAAAAACAAATGCGGCACTAAGCCACTATACTAGGTATGTTGGTTTTGATACTAGAAACAAAACGTAGTACTCAGAATTTTCCCTCACCCCGTGAATTTTCCGGAATTTCCACATAAGTGCGTATATGTCGAAATATTGACTTTTTTACTATATTAATTTAATTTGAAAAGTTTGTTCAACAAAAACAAATGCGGCACTAAGCCACTATACTAGGTATGTTGGTTTTGATACTAGAAACAAAACGTAGTACTCAGAATTTTCCCTTACCCCGTGAATTTTCCGGAATTTCCACATAAGTGCGTATATGTCGAAATATTGACTTTTTTACTATATTAATTTAATTTGAAAAGTTTGTTCAACAAAAACAAATGCGGCACTAAGCCACTATACTAGGTATGTTGGTTTTGATACTAGAAACAAAACGTAGTACTCAGAATTTTCCCTTACCCCGTGAATTTTCCGGAATTTCCACATAAGTGCGTATATGTCGAAATATTGACTTTTTTACTATATTAATTTAATTTGAAAAGTTTGTTCAACAAAAACAAATGCGGCACTAAGCCACTATACTAGGTATGTTGGTTTTGATACTAGAAACAAAACGTAGTACTCAGAATTTTCCCTCACCCCGTGAATTTTCCGGAATTTCCACATAAGTGCGTATATGTCGAAATATTGACTTTTTTACTATATTAATTTAATTTGAAAAGTTTGTTCAACAAAAACAAATGCGGCACTAAGCCACTATACTAGGTATGTTGGTTTTGATACTAGAAACAAAACGTAGTACTCAGAATTTTCCCTTACTCCGTGAATTTTCCGGAATTTCCACATAAGTGCATATATGTCGAAATATTCACTTTTTCACTATATTAACTTAATTTGAAAAGTTTGTTCAACAAAAACAAATGCGGCACTAAGCCACTATACTAGGTATGTTGGTTTTGATACAAGAAACAAAACGTAGTACTCAGAATTTTCCCTCACCCCGTGAATTTTCCGGAATTTCCACATAAGTGCGTATATGTCGAAATATTGACTTTTTTACTATATTAATTTAATTTGAAAAGTTTGTTCAACAAAAACAAATGCGGCACTAAGCCACTATACTAGGTATGTTGGTTTTGATACTAGAAACAAAACGTAGTACTCAGAATTTTCCCTTACCCCGTGAATTTTCCGGAATTTCCACATAAGTGCATATATGTCGAAATATTGACTTTTTTACTATATTAATTTAATTTGAAAAGTTTGTTCATCAAAAACAAATGCGGCACTAAGACACTATACTAGGTATGTTGGTTTTGATACTTGAAACAAAACGTAGTACTCAGAATTTTCCCTTACCCCGTGAATTTTCCGGAATTTCCACATAAGTGCATATATGTCGAAATATTCACTTTTTCACTATATAAACTTAGTTTGAAAAGTTTGTTCAACAAAAACAAATGCGGCACTAAGCCACTATACTAGGTATGTTGGTTTTGATACTAGAAACAAAACGTAGTACTCAGAATTTTCCCTCACCCCGTGAATTTTCCGGAATTTCCACATAAGTGCGTATATGTCGAAATATTGACTTTTTTACTATATTAATTTAATTTGAAAAGTTTGTTCAACAAAAACAAATGCGGCACTAAGCCACTATACTAGGTATGTTGGTCTTTTGTCTTTTGTCTTTTGTCTTTTGTCTTTTGTCTTTTGTCTTTTGTCTTTTGTCTTTTGTCTTTTGTCTTTTGTCTTTTGTCTTTTGTCTTTTGTCTTTTGTCTTTTGTCTTTTGTCTTTTGTCTTTTGTCTTTTGTCTTTTGTCTTTTGTCTTTTGTCTTTTGTCTTTTGTCTTTTGTCTTTTGTCTTTTGTCTTTTGTCTTTTGTCTTTTGTCTTTTGTCTTTTGTCTTTTGTCTTTTGTCTTTTGTCTTTTGTCTTTTGTCTTTTGTCTTTTGTCTTTTGTCTTTTGTCTTTTGTCTTTTGTCTTTTGTCTTTTGTCTTTTGTCTTTTGTCTTTTGTCTTTTGTCTTTTGTCTTTTGTCTTTTGTCTTTTGTCTTTTGTCTTTTGTCTTTTGTCTTTTGTCTTTTGTCTTTTGTCTTTTGTCTTTTGTCTTTTGTCTTTTGTCTTTTGTCTTTTGTCTTTTGTCTTTTGTCTTTTGTCTTTTGTCTTTTGTCTTTTGTCTTTTGTCTTTTGTCTTTTGTCTTTTGTCTTTTGTCTTTTGTCTTTTGTCTTTTGTCTTTTGTCTTTTGTCTTTTGTCTTTTGTCTTTTGTCTTTTGTCTTTTGTCTTTTGTCTTTTGTCTTTTGTCTTTTGTCTTTTGTCTTTTGTCTTTTGTCTTTTGTCTTTTGTCTTTTGTCTTTTGTCTTTTGTCTTTTGTCTTTTGTCTTTTGTCTTTTGTCTTTTGTCTTTTGTCTTTTGTCTTTTGTCTTTTGTCTTTTGTCTTTTGTCTTTTGTCTTTTGTCTTTTGTCTTTTGTCTTTTGTCTTTTGTCTTTTGTCTTTTGTCTTTTGTCTTTTGTCTTTTGTCTTTTGTCTTTTGTCTTTTGTCTTTTGTCTTTTGTCTTTTGTCTTTTGTCTTTTGTCTTTTGTCTTTTGTCTTTTGTCTTTTGTCTTTTGTCTTTTGTCTTTTGTCTTTTGTCTTTTGTCTTTTGTCTTTTGTCTTTTGTCTTTTGTCTTTTGTCTTTTGTCTTTTGTCTTTTGTCTTTTGTCTTTTGTCTTTTGTCTTTTGTCTTTTGTCTTTTGTCTTTTGTCTTTTGTCTTTTGTCTTTTGTCTTTTGTCTTTTGTCTTTTGTCTTTTGTCTTTTGTCTTTTGTCTTTTGTCTTTTGTCTTTTGTATTTTGTCTTTTGTCTTTTGTCTTTTGTCTTTTGTCATTTGTCTTTTGTCTTTTGTCTTTTGTCTTTTGTCTTTTGTCTTTTGTCTTTTGTCTTTTGTCTTTTGTCTTTTGTCTTTTGTCTTTTGTCTTTTGTCTTTTGTCTTTTGTCTTTTGTCTTTTGTCTTTTGTCTTTTGTCTTTTGTCTTTTGTCTTTTGTCTTTTGTCTTTTGTCGATTAATCGATATTAGTATGTTTTTCAATTCCAGGGAAAAGTGTGAAAAGAATTAAAGAATTTTGGATCTTTGAATTTAAGTATCAATATCCTTAAATTTTTGAGTTATCATACTTAACTTTTATGTTATAGAAAGATTGATTTTTTTGTCTTTTTTAAGATTTACATTATGTTTAACAAAATTGTTGTTTTCAGATTCATTTGCGTACTCTATGAAAACATTGTTAGAATAAATTAAATTCGTTTTTGTATCCTGTAAAACCTGTTACAAAGTTTACATTATTTCAGCATCTTTTTTACTTATAAATTTTCATTAAATAAGTATTTCTCCGTTTATTATATATTCATCCTCGTTGTGAAACATAAAATTTCAACATGAGCATTACTTTCAGTGAATATTATTCACTGCTGTAATCTGTTCATCTGAGCTGTCATACTTTGTTTGGGCTCTTCAAGTTCATCAATTGGTCGATTTTATTGGAAGAATTAAAAAGATTTTTGTAGCAACTTTCAAAGAATATTTAATTGTTAATAAAATAAGCCTACATCTTATGTTTGCCATGAATTGGATGAGATGCCGAGCGCTAGAGTGTATAAAAAACTGTTTTTTGCGGTCTTCAAGAGGTTTCTGCTAAGGTAATTGAATATTGTTTGCATTTGGATTTGTGTTTCTTCCGCTCAAAATTCTTATCTACTATCATTTTAATTCTAGCCTGTTGCAATAACCTCGATCATCGATCCGGCTCCAAGGGCACCGCTGCAGCCGAAAATAATCGACTCAAACTTAGGAATTAGCGGCAATCCTGTGTCTAGTTTTGAATGAGAAAAACATACTTCTTGAGGGTCCGGAGCATAGAACCAAAAATGCCACCAAAGAAAAGATTAATTTATTTAAAATGTGATAAACCTAGTTAAAAGCTGTACGCTTTCGAAAAAGTGTAAATTATTCAGTGGAAATAAAATATTAAAACCTTAAAAAATTATTCCGTGTTAAGAATGTTTCAATGAAAATTTATATGAGCTACTTCTCGTTGGAAATTTGCATACATGAGGTTGTTTTTTTTTCTTAAATTGATGTTTTATGTTTTTATAAATTCCCCTTCCATAATTAGATACAAAGAAGATGAAAAGTTAAGTTTTTTTATCCTAAAGTTGAAAGTTTTGATGGATATTTTTACCAGTATATTGACATTTTCAAAACGAAGATAATGAATGAACTAATGAACGATTTGTTTACAAATTTAGGAAATGAGAAGATCGAGAGCTGATTACGCTCTCTTTGCTTGCGTATTTTACTCAGGTCACTCAATTCGAGTTCCTCGAGGCATCGATCGGCATCGTTGCTGGAAAAAGTTAAAAAAAAACCATCTAGGCGTTTAATTGAAGTGCCTGCATCGGGGCGTTTAATATTGGGTGTCTATTGAAAGGCGCAGCTTTTTTGTACATAACAGACAAAAATCTTAGTATGAATAGTAATGAAATAGCACCATTTAAAATCTTTAATTACGGCAATGGTCGGAATCGTTGGTTTTGTGACGAGTTTTTCTTATAACAGTTTTGCTTGAAAATTCATGCACAAAGAGTATTAAAAATGTGTAGATTATTAATATTTAGCTTTAAGATATTTTATTATATTAATGGGGTATTTATTTTAAATCCTAACTTTCGAAGTTAAGTACTTGAAAAGCACGATTTTCAATAAGATTTAAAAAAAAAAGGATTTTAACGAAAAACTTTTTGTATCTACTTAAAGTAGCAAATAATAAGCTATATTTTTTGAACCACAAAATTTTTAGAAATAAAAGTGAGAGATGACATTTGCGGTTCAAGTCAGATTCATTTTCTACTCTAGTAAACTCGATTAAAATTTAAGATTTTAGTTTTAAACATTGTTTTGAATAACTAAGCAGTTCGAATTTTCAATTATATATTCAGTCTGTAAAACCAAAATTGGCCAAGAGGATGCATGTCTTTAATTGCATTATAAAAACCAATAAAATATATCTACAGCTTAATTGTCGATTGAAGATAAAGTACAAGTTCTCTGATCCATTAAAAATTCATAATAATTCATGGATTTTTAGGAATCCTGTGAATAAAGGCTCAAAAATTCTATTGCACCCAGCAATGGAGTTTTTGAGCCTTTTTCGGAACAATCATTCATTGTCAGATTACTTTTGCCAGTGAAAAAATATCCTTACACCAATGGAAACCGGATATTAGGATAAATGTGTCAAGAATTGATTTCGATAAAAATCAAAGAACATGAAAGTAATATCTAAGAGTGAAGTACTACGAGCTCGAATGTGGCAAAAAAGCCTTCGTTTCGAAAAGGTTAAAATTCAAATCTATTTGAAAAAAAAAACACAAAATCTTCAAAATGGATATATTTTTTCTTTTTTTTTTTTGGTTGTGGTTTCTGCTGGTTTATATTTCCAAAAAGACTCTGATTAAATATAAAATTTAAATTTCGAATCCAAGATTAAAACTTTGAAACAGCAATCACCGGCAATTTGAATCCTTAATGAAATTCTCACATTGAAATGATTGATTATAAAACTTGACTTCAAGCTGAATCTGAATCTGAATTTTTTATTCGAAACCCAAATCTGAATCCCCCCGTTTACACCTGAGTTCAAAATCTGAATTCCGAATCTGACAACGATTTTTGGCTTTCTTACAGAAAGGCATAGGGAACGGTCAGTTGGGGATATCATTAATTAAGGGTCCAAGACCCCACTTTATAGGTACCAATCGACTCAGCTCGACGAGTTACGATGATGTCCGGGAATTTGTATGTTCCATAAAAACGTTCTTAACACATTAACTCCTATTCTAGGTTTCACGATTTTGATGAATTTAGTATCAAAAAATTGCATTTTTTTTCCTGTAGGACCTATCTCAAAACCAAAAAAAAACAAAATTGTTTAAAATTTTTCTATTCCATAGAACATATCATGCTTACGTTGGCTCCAAAAAAGGTAGCCATTTGCTCAGCAGCAGTAGCCAGCAATCGCTAAATTAATTACAAAGGCGATCAAAAATTTGACAAAAATTGCATAAAACAGCAGAGAATCGATCCCACGCCATCTAGCATGAGAGTTTAGGAGGTTAACCCCTTGACCACTAGTGAGCGTCGAGATATGAGGCTCTCAAACTTTAACAGTTTGAATTATTTGGATTATAAATGAACTCGTTGAATATAAGTTCGTTTATCCTCCAAAAAACGTACTGGGCACCTTTTTTTATATTGAGTTTAGTAATTTTTGCTATCGATTTTCTTTAATCATAATCTTTTTTATAGATTAATAATAAATAATTCAGAAATAAGGAATCCATTATTGTGTCATTTATTTCCAAAGATAATTGACACTCTGTAAGAAAGCCTCCAATCCACTGATAAGTGTATTAAATCGGGTTTTGTTATCTGTGTTTGCGATAATAATTTTTTTTTTAAACTATGAATCAAAAAGCGAAATTTGTATGAAATCTGTATTCCGAATTTTCGGCATTTGTTGTAAATTTTTTTTAGTTATTTGACAACTAATCACCTTTTAGCATTCGCTATAACAGCACAATCACCGAAAATACGTTTTTACGTTCTGAAATGGTGATAATATACAATAAAAAAAATCAAAAGTTTTTTTTTAAATTATAAAGCACTGAAAAATTACAAAAGATAAAAACTCAAAAAATTTAAAAACAAATACAAACAATAGACTAAAACTTTCGAAAAAAAACAACTGAAAAATGATGAAGAATGACAAAAACAGTGAATAAGGCAAAACTCAGAAAGATTATAAACTAAACAAGAATAGTGCCAAATGCACCAAAAACATGAGAAAAAATAATCAAAAACTACTAAAAATGGTCGGAAATTGACTAAAAATAATGTTTATGATAAAAAAAATTGTTATTTTGTAAAAAGATAAGAAAAAAAATTAATTTAAAAAACCGTTCGATTTTGGCAAGACAAAATGTTTGGGCATGTTGCCAAAAAAGAACGGAGTCTGTACTACAATTAGTTCTACTAGCTGAAATCATAAAAATAAATTTTTGAATGGTTGGAATTTTTATGTTAACAAACGCGCGATGGTAAACAATCATATGTCCATGAATCAATTTTTTTTTATTTACGACACTTTACCATTTGATTTGAATTTGTTTGCATCTTCACCCAGACTGGTAAGTGAATTAAAACTTTTTTTTAAATATTGGTGACTGTCTGATAAATATTTTTACACCAACAGTGTAAGTAATGGATAATACAACCAATAGAAAGTTTGATGATGATATCATTAGGCCAATTCTCATACGGGTAAAGTTTAATACGGCATCGAAAAATGTTTAAATTTCTTTATCTTTTTCTCGATTTTTTAAATTTTCTATGAGAATCAAAAACTTAAAAACTAGCTTAAGATGTAAATGATTATGTCATCATCATTTTGTAACCATTAAATGACAACTCGATTGCATTATTATTGAAATAAAAAATGAAGTAGAGCTGTGATATACAAATGTTGCCTAATGATGCCTGTTTAACGGTATTGTGAAAAAATACGCTTTTACTCATGTAGACGCATTTTACTAATACAAGTAGACTCAAATGGCAGAAATTAAAAAAGCATTCAAATGAATTGATTTTTTTTATTGTGTTGTAAGGTCTCTATTGCACTATGTTATGAAATGTTTTGGTGCTTTGAAGATAGCATAATGTTTTTTTCTTATTTTATTATTGAATCATGAATGCAATGTCATCTTGAAGCTAGTCGGTATGTATAAGCAGGTTATCAGAAACTAGTTAAAAAAGTAAAAAGTCCGAGAAATCAATTTTATTTTTAAAATACTCATAACTTTTGACAGCTTTTCTGTATTTAAGTGTTTCATTAATGTTTGAAATCGTCAAGAATCCATCTATCAAACAATGTATAGATATGTTGGGGTCCAATGAAAGTTTTGATTGCTATCTCAGATCTTGGTTGAAAAAAAAACGACATCCAAATTCATTTTCCAATGAACCGATTTTCTCGAATTTCAATTTTTTGTCGTTATGTAGATAATTATTTTCATAGAACATATTTGGCCTGACGAAATTCCGAGTTCTTCAGTATAATGGAATGATGATAAAGATGTTTGAAATGTGTGCTTCAGGTCATATTGACCCGAACAGCTTTCGAGGGTTCAATTTTCCTCGGATTTTTTCTTCATGTTGTCCTGATTTTGACAAAACGACCAGGCATCGCTGCCCAATGTGATATAAAGAAGGTGATGAACAAACACGCACACCCCAAGTAACATTTTAAGTTTTATAGCAGGCTACTAGATAAAACTGTGGTTTTATAAGAGGCTTGAAGAGTCCAATTAAGCTATCGGTGTTACTTGGGACTATTTCATGAATCGTTATTCAAAAAGTAAAAAGGTAAACAAACTCTACGTCACTTGCCAGGATGTTTATGTATCCTAGGCGAGAATCGTAAACAGCAGTTGGCAATGATTTTTCCTCTAGTTTTCGCTGGTACAGCGATGATGGTTGTTTGTTTGAAAATGCAACTGACGTCACGAATAGTCATGGTTACAATGTTTACAAAAAAAAACTTTTACTAACACTTAGCACGAGATTTCCATCGCCACCCGAGATATGTATACAGGTTGATCGCTGCCACCAGATCAAATTTTGGAAAATAATTCATTTGTTGACATTTTGGAAAAGTAAACAAACATTAGCAAAGAATGAACCACTTGCGTTCAAGAAAGCGAAAAGAGACAATTGAGAGGCAGTTAACGCTCTCTTATTCTGCTCAATCAACAGACACCACTCACCCTGAGTTCCTCGAGCGTCGCGGCATGGGAAAATCAAAAAATTCCACCCACTTTTAGGAAAATTTCGGGAAACTTTCAGGTTAAGGGAAAATTCTGATATCAACGTTTTCTTAAAAGATTCAACATCAACACAGTTGCTTACTGCGAATTTTTTTTTTGTTGAACAGACTTTTCAAATCAAGAAGGATAATGAAAATCTAACATTTCGTTCAATATGCACTTATTGAGAAATTTCGGGAAATTCACGAGGCCAAGAGAGAAACTTAGTACTAGATTTTTTTTCTAGTATCAAAACCAACATATCTAGTATCTATAGTGGCTTAGTGCTGCATTTGGTTTTTTTTCAACAAACTTTTCAAATTCAGTTGCAATAGTGAAAAATCGAATATATTGACGTGTACTCACGTATGTGTAAATTCCGGAGAATTCACGGGGTAAGGGAAATTTCTAATTACTACGTTTTGTTTCTAGTATCAAAACCCACATACCTAGTAAAGTGGCTTAGTGCTGCATTTGTTTTTCTTGAATAATCTTTTCAAATTAAATTTCTTTAATGAAAAATCAAAAACAGCCTCAAGAAGAATGTTACATACAATGGAAATTCCGAAAAATTCACGGGTCCAGGGGAAAATTCTGAGTTCTACGTTTTGTTACTAGTATTTAGTTTTGTACAAGAATTTTTTTTTAAATTGAGTTGGTATAGTAAAAAATACAAAATTTTGAAATATATACACTTACATGGAAATTTCGGAAAATGTACAGGGTGAGAGAAAGTTTTGAGTTCAAAGTTTTGTGTCAAGGATCTTTAACAAAAACACATACCTATTGCATAGTGCAGCATTGTTGGACAAACTTTTTAAATAAATCTTGTAAAGTGTACAATTGAAAATTTCGACATACATATATAGAAATACATGGAAATTTCTTAAAACTCATGTGGTATGGGAAGATTCTGGGTACTATTTTTTTTTCAGAATCTAAAAGATCATTAGGGGCCATTCAGATATCACGTGGACAGAAAACTGAAATTTTTTACCCCCTTCTCCCCCAACGTGGACAAGCGTGGACATTTGGCAAGCCCCTACCCTCCTCCCCGGATGTCCACGTGGACAGATTTGAGATGGTTTTTATTTCCTAAATCTAATTTGACTGTTAGAAAACACTTCTTCTTGCCTTTTTGTTGTTGAAATGGTTGATATTGAAAAATAAAACAAAAAAGCATTTCCTGATATAAAATGACTTTAAAAATTTTAAATTTCTAAACTTTCATATCTTATACTTGCCTTCTAGTAGCTACTAGTTGTTTAAACTGAAACTGGAAAGCTTTGCAATTTAAGATTTTGATTTAAACATGTTAATATTTATTCACCCTTAGAAAATATTTTGGAAGTAAATATGTCCAAGTGGACATGACCAAAACCCCTCCCCCCTCTCCGTGGACAAGCGTGGACATTTCCATACACCTTCCTTTCCCAAATTTGTCCACGAGATTTTGTTGAACGAATTTTTTGTACGCATACACTTCGGTAGAAACTATGGAACAAGTTTTTATTCCCAGAAGCCTTGCTTTAATATACTTTTGGTGAGTTAGAGCTGTATTTTGTTTCTTTAAACAAACGTTTGATTTAAATTTCAAAATGTTGTGACATAAATAAAAAAAATCACGAATGCTGAAGTTTTATATCAGATGCTTTCATACAGCATTCAAAATTCTTAATTAATTCATGGAATAATATGATCACCAGAGTATTAAGGAGCTTTTTTTTACATAAACAACGTTTTAGTTTAAGAATATGACATGTTTGTTCCCTTGCATGTTTATGTTATTTAGATTAACAGCGAATTTTTAGATTATATCTTTATTTGCTAACTCAAATTAATCAATTATTAACTTTAAATTTCCCAATTACGAGTATAACGAGTTAGACGTGAGCTAAAATTGCTTGCAAGTATTCTTTAAGCCGTGCTGCCAAAGAGACAAAATTGGTCACTCATTTTGCTTGCGCAAATCACTCACTGCTTGCGCATTTAACAGCAGTTTTGCAACACTCATCATTTAGAACTTCCGTTTCGGATACTGTTGGCAGTAGCAAAATCATCAGCAACAAATTACATATTGTTAAACAAATAGATAGTTATCTAAAAGTTTACGATATTTGATGAATAACCCGAAGTCTAGCTAACTAACATCTATCGATAGTGCGAAATCGTTCTCAATAATTTCAAATTTTTGCAGCTAGAATCAGACCAGTTTTTCGGTTAAAGTACCTTGTTTTTGGGCCTTCGAATTGCTTATTGAATTTTCTAGGCATTAAAAAAAGTTTTGCAATACTAGGTACTACCTTAAATTAAAAAATACCATATTGGTAAGAATTCGAGGGTTAAGATCTTCATGTTAAAATATTCATTTTCAATTTTTCTCGGGATCCCGGGAATTCCCGGGAAAAGGATAGTCAGATTTCCCGATTCCCGGGAACGCTAAAATGACCGGGAAACGGACACTCTACATTTGAGTTATGATTCTAGTTGTGGTCCATTTGTGGCAAGCAAAAAATAACGAGAAATCTCGTACTTGGCCAGCATCGTACTTGGTCTAATCGGATAGGTTTGTATGGGATTGAAAGTTGAATATTTAGTACTGAAAATCAACATCATTTTTGTTTCTCTTGTGGAACCGAGCCTAAAAGTTAAAACTTACTCAGGTAAATGTTATTTATTTTATTCTGCAAAAATCATGGATGAGTTTTGACCCTAAACAAAGCTGTTTAGACCCCAGGGTTTGAGATATTCAAAAATGATCCAAAATCAACTCAGTCTATTGTTATAGACCAATATTTTTTTCTAGATTCATTTTTCGAACAGATTGATTTTTCGGTACTTTGCAAAGTCTACTCATGATAGATCATAGAAAAAAATTTCAAACATCTGAACGATGGCTCCAGATAAATGTCTCAGGAGACACTTTTGCCTTGAAAACTATAATCTTTGTAAGATTTGAGTCGAATTGGACGGAATTCCTACCCTATGAAAGAAAAAAACCCGAATGTTGGCCTCAAAGATAAAAAAAAAACTCGAATTACTGTACTCGAGGTGTACTGTTCATCTCAAACTTATGGCTATTGTTGGCAGAGACAACTTGCAAGTTTTTTTTAAATATCAAAGTGAGTGATGCATAAAATTTTGAGAGACACGAAATTCTGACTTCGCGGAATTTCAAAATGCTATGAGTTTTTCAATAAATACTCTGAACATACTATGACAGTTTCCAACATTCGAAAAAAAGAATGGATATTAAGAACATTATTTCAAAATACATTGTATGTTGACACTTCTTGGAAAGTCATGCAATACCAAAAGATCAAACTTGGAGATAGAATAAATGTTGAAAATACTTGAAGCTGAAACATTGCATAAATTTCGATAGCCACAAGATGGAAAACATTGACTAGGAGGACTCAATCACTCCACTTCAGTAGCTACCGTAAATGTGATTCTGGGCTCTTCTTCATTTGTTTTTCACCCAAGAATACAAAACAGATCCCATCATTCCAGATTCCACAGATGTGACTTTCTTTCTCTCTCAAGAAGAAATTGATTCCAGCCAGTGGCCTAAAGCATCAGGCTTAACAGAAAACCAAACCAGAAGGCCACAAGTTATTGGGCCCAATTTATTGGTCCTCTGGGTAAGAAACCGACACCATTCTGTGGAAGATACAACAGAATCCGGAACATTGGATGGATCTTATTTTTGCTTCCTGACATACCTAACCTCCTACACCCTTACACATATCTAAGGAAACATCCTAGAAGCGACACTGAAATGAATGACTTTCCATCCCGAACTTCCGCTTCCCATCGGATGGATGTTTTCGAATTTGTTGCTTGCGCTGGATCTTTCGGTTGGTCAAAGACGACGACGAAGACGGTGGCGCAATAATGATTTTGTTCTATTGCCGGACCGAATGGGAAAAAAGAAGATCCTCCGACATAGTGTTCCGGTTCATCTAAGAAGGACTGTTGGCGGTTGTGAAGTCTTTCCCGACTCCGGTTCGATCCCTATTCCCCACGATAAAGCTCATTAAAATTCAATTACCACACTCTCGAAACTGGCAGCGATGTGCCGCTTTTTCTCATTTCGGTTCGAGTTGGTTATTCGAGACAGCGGCGGCGGGCGATGCTTTTGAGATTAGAACTTGTCGATAGCAAAGCGCCCGCCATCAGTTTTACGACAGCCGTCAAGTTTGTTGGTGGGCCTGCCTGTAATTAGGTGTGAAAGCCATCTTCAGGAAGAAATGTTTTCCAATGGAACGTGGCTGAAGCTGAAGGAAGGAAAAAGCGTCGTGTGCGTGGCATATCAAAGAGCATCTCCCGCCGTTTGCTTCTTGTTTGCTCTGCTGGGGGATAATACAATTTGCAAATGTTGGAATCTCCAGCGGTTTTGGCAAAAATGAAAGTCCTTGGCAGGATCAGCGCGACAGAGGTCATTTGAATAAGGCCTCTTCAAACGTGAACGCTTTACGGATAACTCGACACTTTACTTAACATATTATCTAATGTATTACGATTTTCACAGAACGGAAAGTGATGCTAATCCGGAGGAAAGCGTAGACAGTGGTGATGAGAAAACATGATCAAATAATGACATTCACTTAATCTTTCCACACATCAGTACAACTTCGAATTCCAGTCGAACCTGGCTAAGCGAGAGCTGGTTAAGCGAGAAATCTCTACTTATAAAGGGTGATGCGGTCAAAATTTGGTGAAGGAAAAACGCGTGTAAATCGTTGAAATCGTCTATTTAAAAAATCAAATTAAATTTCTTTTTCAAGTTTAATTAGTATCAAATTCAGGAAAAATATTCAGTTAGGCTTCCGCTTTTCCAAATCCGAATTGCCGGGCCTTACGCTTAAATCCTGCCATCACCACCTTCTTCGCCGCAGAAGCCAGTTTGCCTTGAACTGCTGCTCGTCCTTAACAGTTTTTTTGGTCTTCTTTAGGTTCCGCTTGACAATAGCCCAGTATTTCTCAATTGGGCGGGGCTCTGGCGTGATCGGAGGGTTCTTGTCCTTGAGAACCACCTGCACGTTGTTGGCGGCGTACCACTCCATGGCCTTTTCACCGTAATGGCAAGATGCCAAATCCGGCCAAAACCGTACGGAACAACCGTGTTTCTTCAGGAAAGGCAGCAGACGATTATTCAAACACTCTAGCTACAAAAGTGGAGGCGATATATCTACAATGACAAGATTTTAACGATTCGATTTCCCTACAAAAAAGCAATATATACGATTTTAAGTAATTTGAGCAAAACGAAAAAAAAATTCCTCGACCGAGAATTGAACTTCAGTCCTCCTAGTTAGCTGTCCGGTATCTTGCCACGATGCCAAATTATCAGTTGAAATGATATGCGTTATAGCTCTATATGTAAGATTTTCTGTTCACGAACCGGTCAAAGGAAGAAAGAAGGAAGGATGGCACATTTATCGTAAATCAGTTCACTCAAATCGTAAATTTACGAATTGACTAAACTGCTATCCGATTCCAATTTTTTTGGGCAATGCTTATCGTAAATGAATGATAGAAAATCACTCAAAACCAGCTTGTTTACGATTGTTATTGAAAATGTCTTAATATTCGATTTGGATTATCATTTCTATTACGATTTCATGTTAGCTGGGAAGCCACAGATACAGATGGCTTGCCAAACCAGATATTTCTTCGCGAACTTTGACAGTATCATGTGCTTGAAAATGTCTGCTACTTTTCCCCTTCCTTTTGCCGTATAAAACTCCTGTCCCGGATGCTGCTTGTAGTCGGCTTTGACGTAGGTTTCGTCGTCCATTACCACGCAGTCAAACTTCGTCAGCATCGTCGTGAAAGAAATACGTAAGGTTGATGTTGACCAATTTTTGACCGTATCACCCTTTACAGTGACCGAAACAAATCAAAATTCACCCATTCTTTCATTTTAATTTTAAAATGATCATGAAATTACCAGCTTTCCAACGATCTCATTGATTTTTTTTTAAATGAAAAACTGTAAATATTGGGATATTTAATGTTATAAACTGGTAATTTCGAGATCATTTTGAAATATGAATTTTTTTAAATTATTTTAGTCAGTAGCAATCAGTTAACTGTAATTGCATAATTTACGGGTATGACATAAAAAAATCCATTATTTGCCTTGATGATTTATCGGAGAGAAAAGACGACAGTTGTTCCAATTATTTCAGCTTGTTATACCAATAATCGAAATGCAGTTGATTTTTTCGCATTCAACTACTTATATAATAGATTCAACTACAAACATCTAACTGTCCTTACGCAATCAAGTATCAATATAATACATTCAAATGTATGATTTATTTTATGCATTCAACTATAAATACAATAGATTCAACTACAAACTGCTGATTGACCTTATGCAATCAACTATGAATATAATAGATTCAATTGTAATGGTATAATTGATTCAATTGTAGATATGATAGATTCAACTACAATTGTATGATTGATTTTAGGTATTTAACTATAAATATAATAGATTCAACTATAGTGGTATAATTGATTCAACTGTAAATATGATAGATTCAACTGTAGTGGTATAATTGATTGAATTGTAAATATGATAGATTCAACTACAAATGGATGATTGATTCTAGGTATTGAACCATAAATATAGTAAATAAAACTATATTGTTATGATTGATTGTGTGTTACTTGAATACTATGGTGTTCTTCAGCAAAAAAAAAAGGAAGTGGTGGGACACAATACGTGTTCCCTGTAGCGATCGTATTGCTGTTTTTAGGGCTCAGCCGATAGTTCCTGACATCGGTGGGAAAACGCAAGCGCTCTCTGGTGGTGGGGAAACATTTTCTTCTATCAGTTCCTGGCAGCGGTCTTGTAGACGGCCGACAGTTCCTGGAATTGTGAAGTACACCTACTCTGGCTGCCCGGGAAATCGACGCGGGTCTCAACGTTATTTTACACGATCCTGGCAGGATCCCACAGGAAACTAGCATTATGGTAAGTCAGCGTATGATGGATTTATGTCATGATATTGAGTAAATTTACCCCCCCTTCCACCCGCCCCCCCCCCCCCACAAGGTCTATCTTCGTCGGGTGCAGAAGCACGGACGTCTTCCGGCACCGATTAGTTAAGACGCACAATTTGCTGGGCAACCAACAAGTTGCAAAAAGAACAACATCGGAGGAACCAGGACGTGGATATCGAAATTTCCGGTCAGGTTTTCTAGCATCATGGCGGCAAAAACGAACTAGATGCAAAATGCTAAAATAATATGTAAATTAAAAGAAAATAAAACGTTGCCATAAAATTATTCCGAAAAAGTGTTTCAAATATGATAACTTCCAATATAAACGTAAATTAAATGTAAAATATTTATAGTTGACCTCAGTGAATCAATCATAGAAATAAAATAGAATCTATCATATTTATTATTAAATCAATCATATTATTATAATTGATTCTATCATATTTATAACTTAATCAATTATATTATTATAGTTGAATCTATCAAATTTATAATTAAATAAATCATATGATTTTAGTTGATTCTACAATAATTATTGTTGAATGTATAACATCAATCGCGCATTATAGTTGAATCTATTATATTTATAGTTGATTGCACAAAATTAATCATACAACTATAGTTGAATGTATTATATACATTGTTGAATGTACGAAATCAATCAGATTATCTATTATATGTACTGTTGAAATATTAATAATTATAGTTAGCCGAGAAGCAATCAGATATAAGATTGAATATAAGTGGATTATTGTTGGAAATACTATTCTTTTTTCTCGGTGTACTGACCACGTTTTTGTATATTTTTTTTTGTAATGTTCTGGTGATATTACGGGGCTAGGGGCTTTCTACTCAAAAACAGCTATAAACATGGGTTTAGTTCATTATTTTTCTGAAGAATGTGATTGTTCTCCGTTCCCGTTTTGGCATGGATTCTTCCGGATTCTCACTCAAAATGTCGATTTTATCTTCAACAATCACATTACCGTTGACACGCATACGAATATTCAGTTTTTCTAATCTCTTCTTGTTGTGATATTGTGGCTTGGTGGTTATGGGCGTGAGAAATCGCAGCAATATTTGAAAACGTATGCACATCAGGCAAATTCAGAGCTATTTGTCAACTTTTGTTCACGTTATATTTGATAAAGTGGCTACTGAGATTGAAATTATTTTTTTCCATTAATTCTTTAACTAAATTTGCAATTTAACTCAACCGCCTATTTCCTATACCTACAATGATTGTTTTGCACATAATCTACTTTATGTTGAGTATTAGGATGCAAACAAAATGTTGAAACATTTATTTTGCGTTTTTCTCGCATTGATGTTCATGGCACATTAGACCGTTTATCAAATATGGGCAGATTGATAACTTGAAAACGAACATTTTGACGGGAATTTTTGTTTCTTCTACTGTTTAAAGAACGTTGTACTAATACTGGTACGAAATACTCAACTGAATTAATGGGTCTACTTTCAGGATAAAAAAAAAGCAACTAAGGCATGGATCATCATAAATCTGGACGCACTGTTTATTATACCATAGCGCTCGTAGTTATCGGATCCAAGGTTGCCGAAAAATAATCTTTGTTTTTGAGAAAAAAAAATTCTGAATTTCTGTGATTTTACACAAAAATTCTGTGATGGTTTTCTGTGAAGCTTTTTCCTTTATTTTTATAGAAAATTCATGATAAATTGGGTCTTTTTTACATTTAAGTTTGGCCAAATCAATTTAAATTACATATCCCATCATACTTTTTTAATTTAAGGTAAAAAATCTAAATTTAGTATTGGCTAAAAAATCATAATTTTGGAAATCGATTCAAAATTCAAAAATTCTGTGAAATCTGTGAATTTTTCAAAATTCTGTGACACAGATTCTGTGATGAAAATTTGCTCAAAATTCTGAGAAACTACAGATTTTTCTGTGATTTAGGCAACCTTGGTTGGATCTCGAAAGTTTTAACAGTACTTTGTTCGGAAATGTTTCCTCTATCAGTGCTGAAAATTTCATTACGCTTCGTTCTGTTCCGAAAAAGTTAGACGTGATGGAAGCCGCGAGACATCAAAAACCCGACATGGTCGGGTTCAAAAATCGCGAAATCTGTAAAGATGGTCTAATCGACCGTGTGCAGCGTTCTCAAACGTTTCCGTGAATTGCATACTATTGATCGGCAGGTTCATACCAAGCGTTATAGTGGACCTAAGAATCGGAAACTGCATTTGAAGGTGTTGAGAACGATCAAGGTAAACCCAGGGCAGTCGGACTAGGACGTCGTCAAGAAATTCCATGCCGACCGGTGCACCGTCAGAAGGATTCCTCTGCGCGAAGAAATACGATCTTATCGGGCCACTAAGCAACCAAACTGGACATTGAAGAAAAATGTAGAAGCCAAAGGACGGGCCCGGAAGTTATACAACAAGGTTCTGCACAGAAAAAAATTTTGACTATTACGTGTCACTGAAAACTGCCTTTAAAATAAATTACCTGTAATTAACAAAACCTGTAATTTTAAATTGTTCTCCTTGAAAGTTAACGAAGATGCATTTATTATTACAGCAAATGTCCTGTAAAAAAGTTGTACACTAAAAATTAAATGTCACGTAATCATGTTTTCGACCTGTAAAATTACGGTATATGTCCTGCTACTTTTTGTTACAGGACATTTGCGTAATTTTACGGGAAATAATTTTTGCTGTGTAACGAAGTACGACGGTGCATCCTCATGGATGATGAAACGTACATGAAGATGGATTTTGGGTGGCTTCCTGGCAAAACATTTTACAAAGCCACTGGTCGGGGTGATGTCCCCGCCAAGCTCAAATTCGTTTTTGCCAATAAGTTTGCAAGACAGTGTTTGATCTGGCAAGGTACAGCAGAGAGGTACTACAGTGGTTATCGGGACAACGGGTGGATTTTGTCGAAAAGGACATCAACCCACCCAACTGTTCTCAATTCCGCCCTATCGAAAAATGTTTGGGCAATTGTCAATCAGAAGATGAAGAAGAATGGTAGAACGACTCGGGATGCAACAGAGATAAAGAGATTGTGGAACAAAATGGCCGCTGAGGTCAGTAGGGTGTGCAAACTATGATGAATGTTACTCGACGAAAAGTTCAAAATTTCATCAAAAATCGAAATAATTTTTTTTTTATTTTTTCCTTTAAAGTGCAATAAAAACCCTACATTTTGAGTACAAAATATTTTAATTTCGTTCCGAGATATTCCCTTTTTAATGCATCCAGATTTAACGTGATCCATGCTTTAGCCTGTGAGAAAGATTAGAAACGGGAATACCTGCTACCTCAACATCCCCACCCTCCAACACTCCCTCCTCCCCGAGGGTTCAAGGCAAGCAAGCGTGGTATTACTCTCCACTCAAAATTTAAAATTATTAATCATATTTTGATGATTGAGTAAGATTATCCCTAATCCGCTCTTGAGTTTAAATATGACACTATTGGAAGTTTGGCGGCTTGTATCTTTATTCAGGTGCATCCAGTTAATATAATTTCTTCGAGAACCCTCAATGAATTAATGAAATCTTAAAATTTTGCCACAATACTTTTTTATGAACGCACCCTGAAAGCCCAGGATAAAAATACCTAATCAGACCTTGAGTGTCAAATCGACACTCCTGACTAAAACCAAATTATCTCTCTTATTTCATAATCGATTTTTACTCAATTTATAGTTTTGGAAACGTCTTGATGTAACTCAAATATGCTCCTAAGACCTTTTCCACCTACAACACTTTAGTTTAGTTCAAAGTTTGAGAAAAAAATCCGCAAAAAAACATGCTTCGGGAAACAGACTGTAGATCGGCTATGGGAATGCTAAAAAAAACTCGCTTAGTATCCATGAAAGCTGAAGTAAGAAGCTATATATAAGCCGTTCGCTGAATACCACTATTCGGTACATCTCTACCAAAAATAGAGTAAATCGATTTCCGAATTACTATTCAGAAAAATATAACAGATAAAAAAAGCTTAGGAAAAACAGATAATGGAAATTTTTTTACAAATGTTCATCTATTAAACAATATTAAACAACATTAAGAGATATTCCTGCCATTAGCTGTCATCTCGCTCAAAAAAGATACTGACGCAACAATGGAAAACTGAAATAGCTCATTTAGAGTTTTTTTTCGTTTTCTTAGAAGTTAAACGTTAAATAACAAAAGGAATTGTCATCGATATTCTAAAAAGAAAAAGACAACACTGACATACATTCATATTATTTATTTTTCCAAAAAGGATTTCTCATAGACATGTTGTATCACTATGTTGTTTTTTAAGCGGCAATACAGAGAATAACTTTTAAACACACGTCCCATCTAGGATTCGATGTATCTTTCCTAATTCGATTTGTATAAAATAAAAATATATCTCACCTTTATAGGCTCCTAATTTATCGTTCCATAAGTTCTGTATATCGTGTTCGAATCTGATTCAGGTTCTAGTCGGCCTTAATCTAGGAAAATAAAATAAACGGTCCTATCCTCTTTCTGATCTACTTTATGTGTAATACAACTTCATGGTGTAAAATAATTTTTAAGTATTTGCATAACAACTAAGCACTCTGTTTTAAAAATATGGCTTAAATAAGTCACCAAAAACATCATATTTTACAACACTAAACGTATGAGAATTTTTCGAAGTCACTTTCAATCAGAACGAGTCGTTACCGAAAACGTTAGGCTAAATCTAATCTAAGATATAAACAAAACTATGAAAGTTAACCTAAAGAAGCATCTCAGCTATGTGGCACTTTGAGAATAGACTTTTTTTTAATTTCTGTCGACGACGGGCGAATTGAATTTTTCTACTTAACGGATGTTTCGTACGTTTGCATCCGAATGATTTCTTAGTTGAATTATGGAGAGCATAAGTTTTGACTAAGGGTTTTTTTATTTAATTTTTTTTTCATTTAATAACTACCAATAAGACACATATCCACAGTTTCAAAACGGGCACGGATGTTTCGTTCATTTGTTTTCATTTTTTTAGTATCAGTTTTCAAGCTACACTTATGTACATTAAGGATTGACAACAATAAGGTGAGAGTGTTGCAAGTTATTAAAACATAAACTCTTACCAAATGCAAAATTGCGTGCATAAAATAGTGCATCTTTCACCATAAGTTTTACCTATATAATAGTACGTATTCATCAAAACAGCGATCTTTTTCGACTATTTAAAGTGCTAAGTGTATAATTGGAATTAGTCTATGTATGTAAAATAATGCGATGCAACGTGTTGTTTGCAACAAATTGGCATAACTTTTGCGAAACCGTGCTATTAGGAATCATTCGAGATTGAATTGGCTGCTTTATGCGTGTCAGTTTAGTTAAAAATAATTTAAAGCGGCCTTATCAGCTCGCCTTCCTGGTTTATCAACACTTCAATAATATGCAACAGCTGTTCAAATGAGGGTCGTTGTTTTGCCTGCCAGTGGAAACATGGTACCATCATCTGTTCCTGAACGTCCCTGTTCGGTTCACCTTGAAGTTCGAGTCTGAAATAGTACAAAACTGGGGTTTAATTTCTGATAGATTAATTTCAAACTCAACATTAACACAAACCTTGTTCCGCTTTCCAGTACTCTGAACATTTGTACTCTACTTGTGATGTCCACATCAGAATACGGATTTTCTCCGTAAGTAAACATCTCGTACAATGTTACGCCGTACGACCAAACATCCGATTGGTGAGAGTACTTGAAATTCTCTAATGTTTCAGGAGCGTACCACCTGACTGGTAAAACTCTATTAGTCCTTTCACGATAGTAGTTATCGGAATCTGTAACTTGTGCTAGACCAAAGTCTGATATTTTTACACAGTCTATGCTTTGCACCAAAATGTTTCGAGCCGCTAAATCTCTGTGAATGATTTTCATTTCGAATAGGTGATGCATTCCCTATAAAATGTTTAAAAGTTTGAATTAGTAATTGAAATTTATTGAAAATGGTTAAGGGGGTCTTACATTGGCGATGTCTTTAGCAAATCGAAGCAAATCCTGCTTAGTTAATCGATGCCTGTTATAGCCTAAGAAATCCAACAACGATCCATTTTCCATATACTCCATAACAACGACAAGCTTATCCCGTTCATCGATGAACTTATTAAACTGAACAATGTTTTCGTGGTTCAACTTCTGCATTATCGCAACCTCTCTTTTGAAGTCCAGAATCGTTTGCATCATGTTGGAGGCATTGTTGTGAATGGTTTTGAGTGCCACCTTACGCATAGCGGTATCGTTGCCATAATCGATGCATCCCTTGAAAACTCTCCCGTAGTAACCTTGACCGATTTCGCCTTGGAATATGATCTTCGCTCCGTCAGGCAACTCAATGTAATCGGGACAGTCGTAGAAGAACGCGTTTGCTTGATCCTGGTTCATTCCGTCGTCCGATCCACCACTGTACTGACTAGAGCCACCGTTCGAGATCAGCGGCTGAGAGCTGCACTCACTGGATGCGTTACTAGCACCGTCCAGATCACTGCCATTGCTCACGTAGGAGGAACCGGAAACGTCCGTTCGGGAGTGCAGGAAAGTGGAATCTGAAAATTAAAGTTTATGATTATAGGACACCAAGAAGAGTTTGAACCGCGAATTTCATAAGCATGAATCTAGAATTTCAATAATAAAGATTTGTATTCGGCCTTTGATTTTTTTTTATATGTCAGAACTAACTTAACGATGTTTTCGCTTAGACACTTACCGGTTTCGATTGATAAGATGCTTCTCTGAGAGCAAGATCCATTTGCTGAACGCGCTGTTCCATTCAGTCGACTAGGCCCAATTTCACAGTAGTTGATTTTTTGTCCTAGAGAAAAGATAAATATTAAATCACAATTATTACATGACAACATCTGAACCATTTCTCCGGAAACCTACTTGCTTGCACCAATTTTGAAATCATAATTTGCGGAGAAATTCTCTTATCGGGATCGACCAACCAACCATTCCACATGCATTCGTACAGTTCTCTAATATCCTCCAGCTCCGTAGGCACTTTCAGACGAAGGCCATCCTGTATGAACTGTTTCGGGTTCCTAATATTTGCACGTTTGCCTCGGCTGAAAATCTCCCATAACGCAGTCGAACAAGCCCAGGCGTCCGTTTTTAGATCCGTCTTCATCAATTGCACATCCCTAGGAGTTAATTTGTGGTACTCGATAGGTATCCAGAGCAAATCTTGCTCAGTATAAATATATTGATGTACCAGACCCGGGTCACCTAGTTTGGCCACCAAAGTACCCTCGTTGCGATCATATTTCGTAACGAACATGGACGAACATCGGATTCGTCCGTGAACGAATTTGTTCTCTTGCAGGTAGTAGAGAGCACGTGTCAGTGAATGACCCACCTCTATGAGTGAGGCTAATGAAACGTGCTTGCGCTTCCGTAGAAAAACATCCAACGGATCTTCGAGAGAGCTCTCAAGGACCATCGATACTGGTTTAGAGAGCGTAACGCCATAAAGTTTGATAATATCGACCGAATCTATACTGGCCCAAAAACTAGCCAGTTGCAAGAACTCCGATAGCAACGCACTTCGATTGTTCTTCAATGATAGTATCATAACCTTGACACTGGAATTCGGCTTGACCCTCAACTCAGCTCTGGCTCTATCAAAATAATCATCACCTTTAAGTTTATCTGAAAAAAAAAGGAAAATAATGTTAGTCTGTATCTTTCATCGCGATAGAACTCCCACTTACTTCTGCTGATGGCCAAGTCCGTAAGCGGATTGATGATCTGCGGTCCAGCCGAGCGCATCTCGTTGACATCGTGCAGGGCAGGTTTGGTGACCATGTCGCTTTGCGTCGAACACAGCAAAAGGGCCGGTGCTTTGTCGTGCTCCGTCGGGGACAACCGGTACAGATGCTGGATTTCCGGATTGAGATTCCTTAGGACGTCTACCAGCTCGTCGTACACGCTGACCTGATCGCCGTCTCCGTAGACATGCCATCGGTGATCGCTATAGGTGAGCTTATAAGTCTTGAAGCAACTAAAGGGTGTAATAAAAATTGAATCTTTAGTTACGTTATCACATAAAAAGCTACCGATACTATACGTTCGGTACTGTGACGCTATTGTCGTAGACGCCATTTTACAACCTAGAGACATGACGCGATTTACTTACGTTTGTTCCAGAATGTCCACAAAGTACGTGTCGTAGTTCGTTTCACACTGCCGTACAATGTTGGCACCGATGCTACTATTTTTCTCCTTTAATTTGTTGTATGAGAACTGGCCGCTGTGAAAGAAATAGACAATAAATCAATTTTACGACTATCGTCATCACTCGGGACAAAATTGTGAATGAATTCGGAACGAAATTGATGGTGGAACAGTAAAAGAAAAAAAAGGGCACTTAAAATGATAATAATTGCATCAATAACCGGAGCTTTTATACTTTTAGAAAATGTATCTGAATTGCTTCCGAAAACTAAAGTTGGATATCCAAATATACTGGTAAGCAGCAATTGTAAATTAATCATATTAGAGTAGAATGAGGTTAAAGCACGACCCACGGAAGAACACCCACGGAGTTCATCGAGCCGGATCGTCGGAAGGAAGAACATTATTGAAACATAGATTCCCAAAACATTTACCTCATAGGTAATAAAAAAGTTTTTCTTAAATAAAAATCAAATCTTGAATTAACTTGTGTCTATGTTTCATTTAATTTGGTGACTGACCAGAACAGATTTTAAGAGTTTAAGAGAGAAGGAAATACTTTTTAGACAGTGAATGGTTAATTGGTAGAATGTACCTTTTTGTTCAATGTATCCCAAAAAGGTAAAATTTACCTTTGTTCAAGATGAAAAGAAAAACGGTACAATTCACCTTTTTGCTGGATGAATGAAGAAAAAAAAGGTAAAATTTACCTCGAAAGAGGGTTGAAAAAAACTACCCCAGTAAGTCGGTAAATTTTACCTTTTTATTATTTTCCGTGTGAATGAAAAAAGGTAAAATTGGCCGTTTTGCTAGGTGAATGGAAAAAGAAAAAATTATCCCTAAAGATGGGTGGAAAAAAAATCACCTCTGCTTCTGGGTAAATTTTACCTTTTTTATATTTTCCGGGACCTTTAGAGGTTCTCTGCACTTTACACAATTTACACATTTCCTTTTGTCCGATCGGCGTACGAAAACACGTGCTTCGATCCATTCATGTATCATTGTATAAATCAATGAAAAATCGGCCTATCAACCTGGCTTCTTCTAGACAATAATACGGTGTGGGAAAAATGGTTTTGTACGGCAAGAAATTTTCTCATGAAACGCTCTTGGTTCATTTTCAACACCTCTCATGATTTTTAACATTATCTGATAAAAAATTTATAGAGTAAACGTGTAACGGTGCATACCCGTGTTTTCGTACTGTTTCTCTGACGACCAATCAGTCGTTGCAGTTGCAATCGATTGGTGGGGGTTCAACAGCTTGTTAGCGCCAGTAGTGTGCGAGTCCTGTGCCAATTATGTGCGAATGTCTTTTTTATTAGTTGATCACCCAGGCGGTAAATCCTTTTTACGGACTACATTCCAAGGCACGGCGACCGACCCGTTCCCCCCAGTATGCTACTCCGGGTCCATGGGTGCAATTGGACGACTCATGATACTAAGTATCCCTACGCCATAAAGTCCACCTGGAGCCTCTGGCCATAATTCCCATCCGGACCTGCAACGAAGGCTATACCCGAGATGAGAGACCAAGTCCGCGCTTAAGCGCTCATCGGCAACTCTAACTAGTTCGAGTCAATTCCAGCATATATACCCTGCCTCTTGTTACGATTCAAGACTAAGGACCTCTCCTCTAACGACTCGAGGTCCGACCTTTACTCGCAACTCGAGACTAGCTTGGTTCCCATGACTATCGTGCGCTCCGCCTCTGTTCGAGACCACTGCAAGAGACCAATGACCTCTCCTCTAACGACTCGAGATCTTGGCTCCGCTTGGCTTGGCTCGAGGCCCTCTCCTCTTTGCCCGTCCGTGTGCCGATCGAGAGCAACTTATCCTGGACACGCGCCTGTCACAGCACACGTCCGGGGCTTTACGAAAGACTACTCGGAATATTCCCGGCGAAGAATTCATCCTACACCGACTCAGGTGACTCACCCCCCGACGACGTGAAGTCACCCTACCCGAGAGTATTTCGCGGCGTAAATACTCTTCCCCCTACGAGTTCGACTACGCAGCCTCCCTCGTAGGGAGCACGTTTTACTCAGATACTCCGCGGCGGTGGAAGTATCCAACACAACGTTCGCGACGTACCTAATAGCTCGGCATACGCAGAAGGTAGAGTCTTATCTTTGTATGCTTTACTGCTAGGATCAGACGCACACTACTCGAATGCCCCCCGCCGAAAGGGCATTCTACTCTCACCGTGGTCCGGTCTTCCTCCTTCCTTTTTGGCTGGCAACCCTAGGATTTTTGCCCTCCGTGTGCCGAATCGAGAGCAGCTTATCCTAGACTCGCACCTGTCACAGCACACGTACGGGTCTGAAACGCTTGCGACTCAGATGAATCCCGACGGTGATCTCATCATACCCGACTCGAGTGGCTCATCCGACGGCGAAGTGAGACCACTCTACCCGAGAGTACTCCGCGACGTGAATACTCTTCCCCCTACAAGTTCGATTGCGGAGAAGGTCATATCTTATTCCCACAGCCTCCATCGCAGAAGGCGCGTTCGACTCGGATACTCCGCGACGGTAAAGTTGGAGGTATCCTACACACAGACGCGCTACGTACCTAGCAGCTCGGCATACGCAGAAGGTAGAGTCTTATCTTTGTATGCTTTACTGCCAGGGTCGGACGCACACTACTCAGGTGCTCCTCGACGAAGGAGTCACCCTACACCGGTCGCGGACTGGTGCTGGTTCCAACTCATCTGCAGGGCAGTCATGATCCGGGTGAACCCATCGCTGACCACGCGCCAAGTATTGGCATCCTCACACATCCTCCGCACGATGTTATCGGCTGTCATGTCTGGTCCGCAGGCGGCAAGCATTTTAGCACGTACCCCTTCGAACCTCGGACAGTTGAACACTACGTGCTCTGGTGTCTCTATTGTGTCACCGCAAGTTGGACAGGATGGCGAGGCCACGTGTCCAAACCGATGGTCGTACTGCATGAAACATCCGTGACCAATCAGGAACTGTGTCATGCAGAAATCCACCTCTCCATGTCTCCGGTCCATCCAGGATCCGATGTTAGGGATGAAGCGATGGGTCCACCAGCCACGTTCCGAGCTGTCCCATTGGTGCTGCCAGTTGGACAGCGAGGCCTCTCTGGCATGTTTCCGCACGTCGGGCATGTGCCTGTGCTCGTAGCTGAAGGTATCTTCCTCTAGCAAGACCGAGATGGGCATGACCCCCGCCACAACATCAGCAGCTACCGAGGACACTGTTCGGTATGCGCTGATTACTCACAGGTTCATCAGCCGCTACACACTGCAGAGCTTTTGCAGGTTACACTGCCTGCTCAAGGCTGCCTTCCAGGCTGCCACTCCGTACCGCAGAATGGACGAGGTCACATTCGTCAGAACCCTCCTTCTGCTGCAGCGGATCGCCGAGTTGTTCGACATGGCCCGTGAGAGGGCTGCTGTCGCCATTGCCGCTCTTTTGCAGGCGTAGTCGATCATCACCCCCAGGTATTTTATCGCACGCTTGGACTCGATTGCGCATGGTCCAACTGTAATCGTCCCTAATTGTGCTGAGATCAGGTTGGTGAACAGCACCATCTCGGTCTTTTGGTGAGCCAGACGTAGGCTCTTGGAGCGCATCCAATTTTCCACCTTCTCGATAGCTACTGTGGCGAGTAGCTTGACCTCCTCAGTTGACGGGCCCGATGCCAGGAGAACCGCATCATCGGCGAATCCCACAAGTCTCATTCCTGTGGGGAGACGCAGTCTCAGCAGTTCGTCGTAGACAATGTTCCACAATACCGGGCCAAGTATCGATCCTTGTGGAACCCCTGCCGAGACTCTCACTGTTTCCAGTCCCTCGCTGGTCATATACTGTAGTTGACGGTCACAGAAGTAACACTCCACCATCCTACAGATATATGCCGGAATCCTCATGTTGATGAGCGACGACGCAATCGCTGCCCAACTGACGCTGTTGAAAGCGTTCTTTACGTCGAGAGTGATCACTGCGCAAAACCGGTCTCCTCTCCGTTTCTTCAACCTGGCTTCATCTGCCCTTTCGATAACCTGTCGAATGGCATCCACCGTACTGCGACCCTTCCGAAAACCGAACTGTTTGTCGGATAGGCCGCTCGCACTTTCGGTGTAGAGCTGGATCCTGTGTGCGAATGTCTGCATGTCATGATTGGAGGAGATCCTAATCTGTACCACATTAATTTTAAATAAACTTGTCAGAATAAATAATTTTGTATTCGAATTGAGAGGCGAATTGAGAGGCGAATTGAGTTTAATAATATTCAATCACAACAAGTGTTTTGGATTTTTTTAAAATTCGTCTCCCATACGAACGATAATGATTTTGGATGCAGTCAAAATAGGTTTATTGTTTTTTTTTTTTCATTAATTTGAAATGTTTTTAACTATTTTTGCATAGACCAAATACGTAGAAATAAGGTTTTGAATGAGACTAACTTTGGTATTCAACGCTCGTTTATTTTTCACAACACCAATGATCATAAAAATTGATCCAAAGGAACGCAGTCATAGTTTTTGAACTAGAAGCTTTGACTTAACTCACATTGGCTTAAAAGTTTAATTTTCCTCTACATAGATGTGTGATGTGAGAAGCACCACAAATAGTTTGTCTAATGATAGTACAAAATTCACTATAAAAATATTGAACGTACAAATGAGCCACGGGTTTAATAAAACAAGATAAAAAGCGTTTTTTAGAAACCTCTTGGGTTACTAAGCCTCAGAGTAAAATATGAGATGTTTTAGTTGTTTCAGGGTTTATACAGCTAACATAAAATAGTAATACAGACCCCGTTCGTTTTTGGCAACATTCAATTTCGGCAACATCCGATTTTGGCACATAAAGGGTGATACGGTCAAAATTTGGTCAATATCAACTTGACGTATTTCTTTCAATTTTGCATTTGAAAAATCTGAACACCCCTCATTTTGAAGGTGTGTGTGTGTTGAATGTTGCTCCTATTTTGATTTTGGAACTCACTCTTCAGTTGTCAAAATGCCGTCCAAGGAAGAAGAGCACCGTATCATCGCGAAAATCCAAGCTACTCGCACGCAAAGCTGGCAAAATCGCTAAAAGTTGCCAAATCAACCGTTACAAATGTAATTCAAATGTTTGGGGTAAGTTTGTCGACAGCCAGAAAGTCTGGATCGGGGGGAAATCGAAAACCGGAAGCCACTGAGATGACAAAGAGAGTTTCCGGTAGTTTCAAGCGAAACCCCAACCTCTCTCTCCGAGATGCCGCAAATAAGCTGGGTGTATCGTCTACAACCGTGCATCGAGCCAAAAAACGAGCCGGACTATCGACTTACAAGAAGGTAGTGACTCCAAATCGCGATGATAAACAAAATACGACGGCCAAAGCGCGATCCCGGAGGCTGTACACGACGATGCTGACGAAGTTTGACTGCGTTGTAATGGACGACAAAACCTACGTCAAAGCCGACTACAAGCAGCTTCCGGGACAGGAGTTTTATACGGCAAAAGGAAGGGGAAAGGTAGCAGATATTTTCAAGCACATGAAACTGTCAAAGTTCGCGAAGAAATATCTGGTTTGGCAAGCCATCTGTACCTGCTTGAAAAGCAGCATTTTCATAGCTTCCGGGACTGTCAACCAAGAAATTTACGTGAAAGAATGTTTGAATAAACGTCTGCTGCCTTTCCTGAAAAAAAAACACGGTTGTTCCGTACTGTTTTGGCCGGATTTGGCATCTTGTCATTACGGAAAAGGCCATGGAGTGGTACGCCGCCAACAACGTGCAGGTGGTTCCCAAGGACAAGAACCCTCCAAACACACCAGAGCTTCGCCCAATTGAGAAATACTGGGATATTGTGAAGCGGAACCTAAAGAAGACCAAAAACTGCTAAGGACGAGCAGCAGTTCAAGGCAAACTGGCTTTCTGCGGCGAAGAAGGTGGACAAGGTGGCTGTACAAAATCTGATGGCAGGGGTTAAGCGTAAGGCCCGGCAATTCGGATTTGAAAAAGCGGAAGCCTAACTAAATATTTTTCCTGAATTTGATACTAATTAAACTTGAAAAAGAAATTTAATTTGATTTTTTAAATAAACGATTTCATCGATTAGCACGCGTTTTCCCTTGACCAAATTTTGACCGTATCACCCTCTAGAACTGCACCATAAAAGTTTTTTTCAGTGCCTTTTTTCCAACAAAAAACTGAACGCAACGAAAATGAACCCTTCCTCGGATAACGAATCGAACGAATTTATTCACTAACAAATTTGAAATCTGTGAATGAATTATTTTCCCACTTTTTGTTATTGTGCCTATATGTGAATGAATTTTCGTTTCATTTTCTATCAGGGGGTGCAGTTTGAAAATTTTCCTCGGAAAAATCCACCCACGCACGGTATCATCCTTTCCTAATCGCCGTAAAATTTTCGGAATTTTCACCAGCTCGAAACGAATTCAGATTCTCGGAATGTTTTCCGAGTTGACATGACCGATTTCCGCAAAATTGAGCCAACTTAGGTTATGGTTAGTTTGCCGGTATGCCGGTTTTCACGAATTCTGACAAATTGGGCTTCGAGACAGCCAAACTTCTCCCGAATCGCTTCTTTCTGGAGCCGGTTCAAAGGTGAAAGTTCTAGTATTGGTAAATCAATTGCAGAACGGATTAACCCTTCATTTCATGATTTTTTTTATTTTCTTTAAACATAATTTTTTATAGTTGGAAATGATGAGTACATCAAGAAAAAAATTTAAAATAAATTACGATTTTTCACTTTTTCCATACATTAATTGTTGCAAATTTGTTACTTTATGAAACGAAGGGTTAAGTAAGGGGTTTCTTTTTGGGAAAGGTGATATAATGCACATCGAATGAAATAACGAGCATTTCCAAGTACTTGGTCAAAGGTAGTAAAACAATATTATCCTGTTGAGGGATTTCAAATCTCATAAATCCATCAATATATAGTTACATACATCCCTCTCCCAGAACCCGAGACAGGATGTATAAACGTGGCGCTCCCAAGCCACGCGCAACCACGCGGTGATCATAATTGCATCGTAAGCAAATATGATCACTTAAATACCGATAGCGAAGGCATGCTCGCTCTCTTTGGTTCCCGACCCGGCAGCAGTAAGTGGTTCAGCAGCAGGAAGTGCAGTTAGCAGTTAGTTTAGTGGTAGTGATTAGTGAATAAGTAAGAGGAATGTTAAAATAAAACTTTTTTAAAAACATCCTCGGAGACTCGGTCTCATAATTGGCGCAGCCGACGGAAGCAGCTTTAGTGAATTCTGAAGTTAAAAAGTGGATAAAGTCGATTAATAACCGACTTCAAAAGTAATCTCGCGAAGAAAGCATCGGAACAACGCGGATGACCTGTCATCGTTTCGAGTTGAGGATCCCCCCGTCAGGACCACTACAGCAACCTACCGTCACGACAGCAAACCGAGGTAAGTGATTTTTTATTACTTTTCACCTCAAATCAAAAAGATTAGTGTTTATCTTAGTGAAATTTGGCACTACCAGATAGGCCTCTTTTCACTCGAGTACTACCAGATAGGCTCGAAAACTAAGACAATCGTTTATCTTTTTGCGTCCGGAAATTGCACTACCAGATAGGCAGATTTCGCGACAGGGAGTGAGGCGACACATTTTGTGTGCTCCCAGTTAAAACAAAGTGCTAGCGTTTTATTTATTCCCAGAGTACTACCAGATAGGCCCTGAAATTAAGAAAATTGCTAAAATTTTGTTGGTATTGATCTGTACTACCAGATAGGCAGATCTCTACAAAAAATTAAAATAAACCACAAAGTCACCATTTGAAACGCGCAAAAGGCGGACTAAGCAAAAAGCTCGCGCTGCTAGTGCACGCCAAGTGTTTATAAAAGGAGACTGAAATAAGATTCCCTCTGCTCGTTCATACTGACTGAGCAAACTAAAGGGGTTACATCAAATAAATTAATGCCAAAAGAAAAAAAGCTAAGCGCTTTGAAAAAGGCAAGACAATTATTCAGTTCGGAAATTATCTTTAGTGATATTTCGGATTCAGAAATTTCGGAAGAATCTGCTGAATTTTCCCACGTTCCTATAAAAAATCCCCCCGATTTAGGAGCATTGAAATTAGAACAAACAAAAATGGAAGACCTCGTGGCGCAAATCACGCACCTAACCACTATGGTCAGCCAAATTCATTCAACCCAAGACCAACAACAGTTGGCAATAAACGCACTAGCAAACAATAATCCAAGTTCAGTTAATGAATCAACAGGGAGATTAGAAAATTTATTTGCTATACCAGACCCTATCAAATCAATTCCTAAATACGACGGAAACAGAAAGCAACTTCCAGCTTGGCTGGATAACGCTGAGAGAACACTTAACGTTTTCAAACCGCTGGTCACAACATGCCAGTACGAAATTTATGTTACAGCCGTCATAAATAAAATCGAAGGGAAAGCAAGGGACATCATTTGTCTGGCGGGCAACCCGCGTACCTTCGAAGAAACAAGCGAAATCCTCAGGAACGCATTAGGCGACAAGCAGGAGCTGACCTTTTACAAAAGCCAACTATGGCAAACGAAAATGAAGGATAACATGTCCCTTCATAAATATTACCAAATAATTACCGAAATTGGGCAAAACATAAAAAGTTTAGCCAAACAAAAAACTATATACAAACAAAATTGGGATGCAATAAGCTCATTTATTGACGAGGACATCCTTGCTGCATTTATTTCTGGCCTTAAAGAACCCTATTTTGGGTATGTGCAGGCCGCAAAACCGGAGAACATCGAGGAAGCTTACGCTTTCGTCTGCAAATTTAAAAGCAGAGAAAGTATTGCACAACAACCCCCATTCCAAAAGAAAAATTTCAAATATACAGTGAATGACACCAATGAAAAGAAAACATTTAATGAACAGAAAAAAGGCTTCACTAATCCCCAACCGATGGAAATAGGATCGGTCAAAAGCAGATTAACGCTCAACCGAACCATAAATAACAACGAAATTAAAAACGAAGAAATAGATGATGAAATTGGACCTAAATTTTTGCTTCGTCCAGACAACAAACATGATAACTTGAATTACCTCCCATATCTCGAAACAAAAGCAAATTTAAAGTTACTCATAGACACTGGGGCTAATAAAAACGTATTACGTCCTGGTTTCATTTCAGATATAGCACAAACAGAAAATGTGCAAATAAAGAACATAACAGGCACCCATAATATCAACAAAAAAGGCAGAATAAATCTACTCGGAAACAACATTCCACCACAAACATATTATGAACTAAAATTTCATAATTTTTTTGATGGAATTATTGGATCTGAATTTTTAGCCAAAAACAAAGCAATAATTAATTATAAAAATGAATGTGTTATAATTAATGACACAAAAATTCCTTACAAAAAATATTACCCAGCAAAAAAATTATATAGTCACACTATTGAACTAGAGACTAACGTAGATGGAGACTGGTTTGTCCCATGTTTTCAGAAATTTTACCAAAATTATGTTGTTCAACCCGGCGTGTACAACTCGAACAGGAATAAAACTACAATAAAGGTTCTTTCAACAAAACCTGAAAAACCAGTTATCAAAGACCGAATTAACCTCAAAGTAAATAACTTTGAAACAATTACACCAATCCCACTAAAACAAGGATCTGTAATTAATCAAACAATTCTAGAAAGCATAATTAGAACAGATCACCTCTCACATCTAGAAAAAGAAAAATTATTTGACACAATATTAAAAAATCAAGGTGTCTTACTCAAACCTAATGAGAAATTGACAGCTACATCTTCAGTTAAACACAAAATTGTGACAACCAATGAAGAACCCGTGTACACAAAATCGTATAGATATCCACACGCATTTAAAAAAGACGTTGAAGAACAAATAAAAGAGTTATTAGATAACGGAATTATTGAACATTCTCAGAGTCCATATTCAGCTCCGATCTGGGTTGTTCCTAAAAAACCAGACGCTTCTGGTAAAAGAAAAATAAGAGTCGTAATAGATTATCGTAAACTAAACGATAAAACTATTAGTGACAAGTTTCCAATTCCGCAAATTGAAGACATACTTGATAGTCTCGGAAAATCAGTTTACTTTACAACTCTGGATCTAAAATCCGGATTTCATCAAATCAAAATGGATCCGGAAGATAAAGCAAAAACCGCTTTTTCAACAAGCTTAGGACACTTTATGTTCGCACGTATGCCCTTTGGATTGCGGAATGCACCAGCAACCTTTCAGAGAACTATGAATAACATTCTAAGCAATCTGATCGGAACCGCATGTTTTGTATACATGGATGACATAATTATAACCGGCAAAGATCTACAAGATCATGTCAAAAATATGTCCAAAGTGTTGAAAAGACTGGCTGAATTTAATCTTAAAATCCAACTTGATAAATGTGAATTCATGAAAAGAGAAACTGAATTTTTAGGGCACATAATCTCAAGTAATGGAATTAAACCTAACCCAGACAAAATAAATAAAATTCTTAACTGGCCATTGCCTAAAAATACAAAAGAAATCAAACAATTTCTAGGTCTCACCGGATATTATAGGCGTTTTATAAAAGACTATTCCAAAATAACTAAGGCAATGACAAAGTATTTGAAAAAAGACCAAAAGGTTAACTTGGAAGACAGTGAATATAAAGCAGCATTTTCGAAATTGAAAATGATAATTTCATCAGATCAAATAATAGCATATCCAGATTTTGAACTTCCCTTTATTCTTACCACAGACGCGAGTAATTATGCGTTAGGAGCGGTCCTATCCCAAATACAAAATAAAGTGGAAAGACCCATAGCATTTGCTAGCAGAACCCTCAATAAATGCGAAACAAATTATAGCACAATTGAAAAAGAGGCACTGGCTATCATTTGGGCGGTCAATAAGTTCAAACCATATCTTTCTGGTAACAAATTTACGTTACTAACAGATCACAAACCCCTTCAATTTATCAAAAATTGCAATAAAAATCAGAAAATCCTAAAATGGAGAATGGAGCTAGAAAGCTATGACTACACCCCTATTTACAAACCGGGTAAAACCAACGTAGTCGCAGATGCGTTGAGTAGAAAAATAGAAAACGAAGTCGAGTTAAACTTTAATAACACAAATTCTCCAATTTCAGAAGTCTCCCAAGATACATTTTCAGAAAATTGGTCGAGTCAAGGAGAGGCATCAACCAGCAACCCACCAGAAGAGGAACACAATCAAACCGATGATGGCCAACCAGAAGAAAATCCAACACAATCTAACAATGTTCTTCCTGCAGCAACGGATAACATTTTAGACGACAATGACGAAGATGAAGATGACACTGAAACGATTCATTCAGCGCAAACTTCCGACGATCACTTTATTCATTTCACAGAAAGACCAATAAACTTTTATAGAAACCAAATCATATTTAAAAAAGCAAGCTTTACGAGCGACTTAATTTTCAACCCCTTTCCAAAATTTCGAAGAGTGACTATAGCTAGAACAGAATTTAATCACGACATAATACGTGACTCCATAAAGAAATTTCATGATTACAAGCAAACGGCTATATTAGCACCAGAAAATATTACCCAACTTATCCAAGATGTATACAAAGAACACTTTAATGAACACGGACACTTTGTAATGACTCAAAACTTGGTAGAAGACGTTAACTCGGACGCCCGTCAAGACGCCATTGTGAGCAAAGAACATGACAGAGCCCACAGAGGAGTCACAGAAGTAGAAAGTCAAATTAGAAGAAGTTATTTTTGGCCCAAAATGATTGAAAAAATTAAAATGGTTACAAAAATGTGTAAGATTTGCAATATGCATAAATATGAACGTAAACCTTACAACATACAAATTTCATCAAGACCCACGACAGACAGACCTTTTGAAAGAGTTCACATGGATATTTTCCAAATTAACAAACAAAATTTTTTATCTTTAGTTGACGCATTTTCAAAGCATGCGCAATTGATCCCTATGGATACTAAAAATTTAACAGACGTCAAAAATGCCTTAGCACAATATTTTATGACTTTCGGAACCCCAAGGCAAATCATAACTGATCACGAAACTACATTTTGTTCAATTCACTTGAAAAACTATCTCGACAATTTAAATGTTGACCTCAAATATGCATCGTGTTCAGAATCGAATGGACAAGTAGAAAAAACACATTCGACAATGATCGAGATCATAAACACTAATAAACACAAGCACCAACACTTGAACATAACATCAATGGTTCTATTAGCTACAGCACTTTACAACAATTCAATACACTCAGCGACACATTACTCGCCTAACGAGGTCATTTTTAGACAAAATAATATTCAAAACCCTCAACAAATAAACGAAGAATCTACTCAAATTTTCAATAAAATAAAAATTAATTTAGAAAAAGCTAAAAACAAACAAGATAAACAGAATAAGAACAGAATTGAACCACCAATCATAGAGGAAGGCAAAGAAGTATTCGTCATTCCTTACATTAGGAAAAAATTAGATCCAAGGGCAAAACCGACAAACGCTCAAGAAATTACAGATAAAACGTTCAAAAATAAAAGGCGCGTTAAAAGGCACAAGAAAAACATAAAAAGACTTACATGACATGAAAATCATGTTTTCTAGATTATAAAAGAATAGCCAACCTTTTCTAATATCTTTTATTTTTCAGATGAAATCACTTGCGATCCTACTATTTGTCTCTTCAATCACCGGGTCAACAAAATGTAACTATTTAGGAATTAGAAACCTATCAAACGACCCGATGCTTTTGTTAAAAACCGTAAATTGTAAAATCCAATCAGGGATTGTCAAAATTATACATCCGATTAACATAACCAATTTGGAATCAAACGTATACAATTTTGTAAAAATATCAAGGAAACTAGATACAAACCATCCGATAACAAGTTTAGTTATTCAGAAAAGCAGACAGCTAGTAAATAACTTACACCTGTTGAAACCACTGAAACCAAGAAGAAGCAAACGATGGGACCAGATTGGAACCGCCTGGAAATGGATAGCCGGAACCCCGGATGCACACGATTTGGACATCATCAACAAAACTATGAACGAACTCATAGAACAGAACAACCAGCAAGTCAGGATCAATTCTCTCATCGATTCCCGAATTTCGGAAATAACAGGGACGGTCAACAAGCTATTGGAACATGAATCCATGGAAAACAAATTAATAATGGAAGAAATGGATGCAGTAACCCTCCTCCTATACATGGACACGACGAATCAGATTCTAGAGCAACTAGAAAACACAATCCTGAAGACAAAAATTGAACTGCCAAACAGTAAGCTACTATCTCTCCAAGAAATCCTCACAATCGAAGCTATTCTCAACGAACAAGGTATCGAAACGAAATTTCCCGAGGAAGCTCTAAATTATGCTAAGCCAAAAATAGCATCAAAACACGATACAATGCTATACATACTCGAAGTCCCTAAAATCAAAGGAGACTGTGACATAATCCAACTCATCCCATTAACAGTCAACAATCATGTGATTACCAACATTCCAAATCACATAGTGAAATACAAAAAACAACTATTCCAAACCGAATACCCAGAAAAATTGATTCAACGCGATGTCTTTCTTAATCCCCTGAAAGATAGCTGTACTAATTCAATTATATTTGGAATAGAAGGTCAATGCAAATCTGTTTTAGAAGATGCCACAAGAATCTCATTAGTCGACAATAACAAGATTCTGATCAATAACGCAAGAGGCTCCAGATTAGAAACAGATTGTGGGCCACATAATCGTGAGTTGCATGGCAATTTCATGCTTAAAATTTCTAACTGTAGCATTACCATAGACGGGCAGAAATTTTCTTCAGAAGAACGTGTTAGTAATACCGAAGAAATACAAGGAGCCTTTCCAAATCTTACGATGAAGTGGAATACTATTCAGGATCACAACATCTCATTAATCCACAACAAGACGATCCAGAATAGACTGAAGTTAGACTTGATCAAACTTGAACACTCTGGATTCCGAAAATTTTCGCTTACAGCTTTCGGTGGAATATCCACTAGCATAATCATTTTGATAACTCTAACCTTTCTTTGTATCTTTAAGAAAAGAGTAACTATCAAAATAAGGAATAAACCACGGGAAGCAGCAGAAACCAAGAAAACAACAGACGGCTAAGTGTCGAGGACGACACTTTTTCACCCCCCGGAGGAGTTACATACATCCCTCTCCCAGAACCCGAGACAGGATGTATAAACGTGGCGCTCCCAAGCCACGCGCAACCACGCGGTGATCATAATTGCATCGTAAGCAAATATGATCACTTAAATACCGATAGCGAAGGCATGCTCGCTCTCTTTGGTTCCCGACCCGGCAGCAGTAAGTGGTTCAGCAGCAGGAAGTGCAGTTAGCAGTTAGTTTAGTGGTAGTGATTAGTGAATAAGTAAGAGGAATGTTAAAATAAAACTTTTTTAAAAACATCCTCGGAGACTCGGTCTCATAATTATATGTTCTCCAGCACAAACTCTCCTTTACGTTAAATGGTTATTTTTCAGTGGAAAATTTTCTACCCTTTTCAGACGTTTTTCATTATGGAATTAGCTCATCGTCGGAAGGTACCTCAAAATGTTGCTCATTGGGAGGACGTTTCAGCCTCAGAATTGTCTTCGAGTTGACACGACCAATTTCTCGAGAATCTCGCCAGCAGTGAATTGGTTAATAATTCAGGGCTGCAAATTTTCCAATGATAGGAGACAGAATTATTAAAATTTCGGCTTAATCCGTTTCTTGCCTTAATTGTTTGCTTGATGAATGGAGAGCTCGTGTCAAATTATTCTGAACGATGAGGCTGGAAATCTTCAAATGAAAAAGGTCAACCCCTTGGATGTTATCTCCTCTGTCATTTGAGTAAAATATTCTACTGGAAAGGGTAAAATCAATTCTCGCAACTTGTCTGCAGGGTCAGAAGAAAAAAAAACCTGAAAACGAAGAAAGGTTAATTGATTTCTCGTGGAACACTGGTTATGAGTTATCCGATGATAAATAGCTCTCTAACTTGATAAAGTAAGAGGTATTCATATGTTTAAAGACCAGTAAAAATTCTTAGTTCTTAGAAGAGTTTTCAAGCTCGATCTAAGTTTTAAGGAACTCTTGTAAATAAATAGTACTTAAAGATTATAAAGATTATACTTACAAGATATACCTTTCTATGGATTCAAATCACTGCGAACATCGAATTGTCAATGTCAGCTGTCTCACGTATTTTAGTACTTCAGGTGGGTGCAGATGATTACTTTTCGCTGGAAAATGTTACACCCATTCTGAAGTTATTCATTCAAGAAAAAATAAACCTTAACTCATAGTCGGAAAGAAAACCAAAGTTTTTCCAGTTAAAAGAGGTTCCAGTTTTTTTGAGCTGACACCACCAGTTTCTGAAAAATCTCTACAGAAGTTGACGGTTTACTCAATGCTGCCAAATTTCCAGTAATATTTAAGAGAATGAATTAGTAAAATTGCCGGCATATCCGTTTACTTGTGCAATAATAGTTTTATATTATGGTTTACATCTGACTACAAAAGTATATGTTATTAAGCTAAAAGTCCATTACGAAGGGCATCAGAATTCGAAAACAAATAAAGGATTTTATATTTCACAAAGAGAGCCTGTTTTTGAAAAACAAAATTATTTTTCGCCTGAAATTCATCTTCGGATGTTTTCAAAAAAATTTTTGAAATGTATACCAACATTAAACGTCTTTAAATATTTGGACTTCCCCATCTGTCAATGGAAGCTTTCCTGCAATTTTTTTTTTCTTTGAATGAGGTTTTTCCCCTTCTGACATCCTTCATTCAAAAAACCTTCTCTCGTCATCGGAAGAAGATCCCAAATTTTTCCAGTTAAAGAACGTTTCAGCCTCATAATTTTCTTCGAGTTCACACGACCGGTCTCTTGAGGCGCCTCGCCAAAAGTTGATGATTTATTTAATGATGCCAATTTTCCAGCGATGTGAGAACGGATAAGTCAAATAATTCATTTTCTTCCGTAATTGTTTGATGTTGAAAGGCACGTGTCGGCTAACTTGCCTAATCTTGGCTCAAAATTTATTAAAGTAGAACGAGAATAGGTTCACTCTTCAAGTATTAAGGTCTTTAATGCTTTAATTCTACTTGGAGAGACAAACTGAAAATGGAAGGAAAAATTTTCAATTTCAGTTAAACGTTTATCACGAAAGTTGATATCTGAGATCAATATTTACACCCAAAGGTATTTTTAGCTTCAAAAGTTTTGAGATAGCTCCATTCTGGGTTCATTTTTTGTTTGTTTCGATTATAGTCGTTTCACCATCTTTATGGCAAACAGTTATTGAAAAACTTATTCGGTACAACTGTGTTCAGTTAAAGTTTGCCTGGAAATTTTTTGAGCTTGTTTTAATAAAGGTTTTTTAGACGCCTAAAAAAGATTTAAAATCTGTCGATAAGTTTTGATGAAAACATTTTATTTATAAATTTTTTCTTGATTTTTGTTAAGTTATTTTCTGGGTTTTAAAAAAAATTGCCCGGATTGCTCGGATTTTTTCAGTTTTTTGTATAAAACGTCCCGAATTTATCCGGCCCGGATACGTGCTGAAAAAATTCTGGCAACCTTAATCTACATCCATTTCACTTCCAAAAGATATTACGTGTATCAACCATTTTTGTCCTTTTATATTTGGACTGTCAATGTGAACTTTATCACTATTTTTTTCCAACAGTTAGGTACACGATGCTATTTTTAGAATTTAAACTACATCCACTATGAAATTTTGACAAAAAAAAAAATTGTTAAAAGATGAACTTCATGGGTAATTTCCTCAGATCTGACACGACAAATTTCGACATAATCTCGCCAAAAGTTAATGAAGTTTACTTAACTATGCAAAGTTTTCAGTAATCTGAGTCCAAGTTAGCGAAACTTTCTGGTTAATTCGTTCTTTGGCTTGATTGTTTGATGTTTGGAGAACGCGTGTCAAATTTCTTCGAATGATGGCGCAAAATTTTTAAATGGAAAAGGTCCGCAAAAAAGGTCAACCCATAGATCGGACGCCATTTCCAATCGCATTAAATGTGTATGCTATTCGAAAGGGTGGGGCGCAAAACGGTTCAATTATTGGGAACGAAGAAACGTTCATTTTCAGCGATTATTTAGAGATAAAATCCTTTATCTCAGGGAAAAATAATAAGGTTAGCTAATCGGTCGGTTTGATATTTGTATTCTTGGAAACCTTTCAAGCCAACAGCTTTGCCTTCAATGGTATTTTTCAATTTTATTACCAGATAAAATAAAGTTTCTTGGATTTTAATGGTGGAAAATTTGCAAGATACCGTTGTTTTTAAGCGAGAACACGATGAAGTTGACTGTGACGTCTCAAAATTTTATCCTCACATGAAATAAGAAAAGCTAAGGTAAGATTATATAAGTCAAGATAAAAGCGATCAATTCGATTCATGTCAAGAACCGTCTGGTTGTTGTTGAGTAAAACAATTTAAATGTGCATACAAGTTCAACTTTAAAACATATTATTCTAATCTTGACTGAATTGTTCATCACTAGACTTAAACTCTCTTAGATCCATCAAGAAACAACTAATCATTTTAAAACGAACACACACGTATAGGTTCTCAGTGAAACTTCATGTTTCTTTGAAGAGATCTAATTTACTCAACTGAATCAAAGCAATCCAATGTACGTACGTCGACGAATACGTCGATGACATTTTTTGTGTAGTAAACAAAGATTTTCTTGAAGAACTTCTAACATCCATAAACGGTTTGCATAAGAATATTAAATTCACTTGCGAAATTGAAGAAGACAGGAAATTACCTTTCCTGGATGTCCTGCTGAGGAGAGATGATGGCCTATTCCAATTCGAAATCTATAGAAAGCAGACAAATACCATGAGGGTAATACCGAGCACCTCTAATCACTCGTTCCAGCATAAGATGGCGGCGTTCCACCACATGATCCATCGGATGAACTCCATTCTCCTATATTTTATGCAAGAGTACGATAGAGATGACTGTGATGTCTAAAATTTCATCCTCACATGAAATAAGAAAAGCGTAGGAATCTCGACTGAATTGTTCATCTTTGAACTAAGTTTGCCAGAATTTTTGCAGACGTATCAGGACCGGACAAATCCGAGCAATTTTATCTAAAAACCTGGCAAAATCCGGACATTTGATTTCAAAATGTTTAACCCAAAATCCGGGCAAATTTGCTCAAAATTCTGGAATTATTCAGTAAAAGTTAAGAAGAAAACACTTGAAACATTTTTTTTTTCATCAAAATACATAAGTAGATTTTTAATCGTATTTTAGCCTTCCAAAATATCGGTTATAATTTTTTGGATTAAACTTGCTATAAAAATTTAAGTTTTTTTGTTATATTTTACAAATAAAGTTGATAAATCCAGGCCAAATCGAAGCTTTTTCCATTGAAATCTGGGCAACCGGACCGGGCCTGACTACTTAAATTTTGTGTCAAATATTCGGGCAAGTCCTGATTAATCCGGGCAATCTGGCAACCTTAACTAAAACCCTCTTTAGCATGGAGGTGAGCTTAATAGCGGCACTTTATTCAAACATACGGAAAAATTGTACCTAAACCCTCTTAGACCCATTTTTTTTAAAGGAACAACTTTTGTTTGCAGAAAACCATATGGATAAGGAGGTTTTTAACGATCTTTTTTTAAATCACATTGAGATATGCATGTATTCATTTGAAGTTTGGTACAAAACAATATGTGAGTACCCAAAAATTATTCAATGGTTAGTAATACTGTTGTTATTAGAAGACAAGATGCCGATTTTAGAGTTTTGATGAGTCCAAATCAGTTGATCAACTTTTTTTTAAAATAAAAAAAAAATCAAACTCTGATTTTTGCTGAATCCAAACATGCCTTTGATTGTATTGAAACCCAAGATTGACAATTCGCGTATTAACGAGCGCTGGTGGAACTAGCAATCGCTAGAGTACAGTGTAGCTTTGTAAGGACCTGACTGAAGTAGGTCTGTTTCACGTCTGTCTACTTTCAACAGGTTATGGGCCCAGTGATTAACTTGCTTTAACTGTTTGTCGATTTATCTTTAATTTATTTTTTTTTAACTTGTTTTTGCGATGACGAACCCTAAATTCGAAGGGTGCATCGCAGTAGGCGGAGCTGAGAGTCAACCAACCCTCGGAGGCCAGCAGCTACCCCAGGCCGAGGCAGGTTTTACGCTACCTCACACGGCAGCCGGGGTTTTCAAAGAACTGCTGTTGGACGGTCGGGCCGAGATTATCGGAGCCTGGAAGATGAGGTTGAAGTGACGTCTGGTTCCGGAACTCCGACAAAGGAGGTGGACTCGCTACAGTTGGGGGACCGCGAGGAGCAAAGCTGCCAGAGCTGTCAGGTTCCAGATACGGATGAAACAAGAGGTCGCTGCGATGGACGAGCTTGTGATGACCTTCAACAACGATGTTCTGAACAAAATTGTTGGGGTTATTTTATAAAGGACGCCATGGATATACTCTGCGACTTGTATCTTGTAAAAGGAACGAGTGCGATCATCGCAATGCGAGGGCAATTGAACAATCTCCCTATGCAAGGTTCGACTCTATGTGGTTAATCTTTAGGTGGGGACAAGACTGCCCTTTCACGAATGTGAGAATCAGTTTTTTCAATGTTTGGATTGCTACGTCACAAACGTTCATGAGCGTCTCGACGTTGAAGTCGCCATTCATCGACGACATGCAACGTATCATGTTGAATAAAAAATCACAATCAAAGCACCCTTTTATTTACGCTTTTCCTTCCTGACGCCTAGTACGACGACGTAATAAACAACTTTATTTGCGTCCCAAACATCCCTCCTAATAAGTTTCTATGGCTACATTTGGACGCCTAAAGTCTGCTTCATTTAATATTGGAACACAAACAATTGCGTGTAGTTCAGTCATTTATTAACGAATTCATAATTTGTTTTTCATACAAATGTAGCATTTTCTTTACTCTTTCATAAAAAAAAATTATTCATTGCTGTTTCGAAGAAATTCTCGTACTTTTCCCGTAATACGGCACATTAGGCTGCGCACACCCTTTTCGTCCACCGTTTTGGCGATTTGATTCCACCAGTTCTTCATTTGAGTCATGTTCCTAACAAGTTTTCCCTTTGCCTTAAGCCTCCGCTTCGTGATTGCCCAGTATTTCTCTATCGGCCGGAACTGGGGGCAGTTTGGGGGGTTGAGGTCCTTCGGTATTACGCTGACCCCGTTCGTTGCGTACCATTCCATAACCGTTTTGCTGTAATGGCAGCTTGCGAGGTCCGGCCAAAACATTACTGGACGGTCATGGGCACGAATAAACGGCAGAATCCGTTTCTGTAGGCACTCTTTTTTGTAGACTTCTGATGTCATTGTCTTGTCAGTGAGAAAGACTTTGGTTTTCTGTCCACAACTGCATATCCCCTTCCCAATCATGTACTTGCGGGCGAATTTATCCGCAAACACGAACTTAAATTTTGCAGGTACATCCCCCCGAGCCGTCGCCAAATAAAATTTTTGACCTGGGATTTGCCCAAAGTCCGCCTTCACGTAGGTCTCATCGTCCATCAGAATACATCCGTCGAACTTGGTCAGCACTTGGTCGTACAGCTTTCGAGCACGGATTCTGGCCACATTGTTCTGCTTCAGCGTCCGATTTGGCTGTTTGCTGGCTCGGAATGACCTTATTCCTTCCCGGAGACGAATTCGTCGCACCGTACTGGGAGCGGCCTGGAACTTATTGGCCAAATCGCGGTCTGAAAGATTGGGATTCCTCTTGACGGCCTTGATGACTTTCCCGCGCATTTTCCGGTCGACAGTTCCACTCCGACGCTTCGAATGCGGCTTCCGAGCCGTCGTCAATGTTTCCTTGTACTGCTTGATAACACGCCATACGGTATTTCTGGGCATTTTAAGCTGTTTAGCTAGCTTCGATGCCGACAACAATGGATTTTCAAGAAAACTGTGCACAATTTGATCTCTCCGTTCGGCTTCCATGGCGGTTGTTTACAAAATGCTATCGTTTGGTGTTATGACATAAATACATGGTGAAAGATAATGAATTTCCCGACACGTGGGTGAAAAAAGTTTCCAAATTCGTCCACTAGGAGCGCCACAATGAGCGAAAGAATATGTTCCAATATTAAATGAAGCAGACTTTAATACTTGACTCCCAATGTGGTGGAAAGAGAGGTGATGAGAAAGAAAGTTTTTTCTTCGTAAACATAGTTACCATGACAGAAGTGACGTCACTACTGACCATTTTCCCGACGCATTTTGCCTAGGATAAATGAAGCTCCCTGTCAACGACGCGTCGCGACGCAGGGCTTGTTTATGTTTATTTTTCTTTTTTCTCTCCGACGCACACAGGGGTAAAACATGAAAAAGGCGATCAAAGCTATTTTCTGCCGAAACTGTTTGTTTTAGACCTATAGTGTCTTCAAAACAAATGACCAACATTACAAGGGCTAAAAAATTAGTTTTTTGAAAAATTGATTAATCCACCTAGTAGTGAGTTAGAAAAATTAACTTTTTTAATATCCATTTTAGAGCTGTATTGTCTGAGAAAAGTGTTTAGCTTGTACCAATTATAGCAACTTTGTTAAAGTAGTCATAGCTGTAACATTAATCGTTTCAAAGTTATGACAGTTTTTAGAAAAATAACACCAATTTTCAGTTTTTTCAACATAACTTTTTTGCGCGTGATTTTTCATATAAAATATGTTCTAGAGAGTTTTGAAGACAGAAAAGTTGTACACTTTTGCTGAGCATATTGTATAGAAATTTTGAAGTTTAAACGAGATATCTTAAAAATACTTAACAAAAATAGTCATTTTGAACTGCTTATATCTCCTGAGTTCGGACAAGTTCGTTTGCATATTTTACAGTTTTGCAATCGGAAAAGTATCGCCTTTCAAACAATGTACAATTCAAAGTGGCCAATTTTGATCCTCGTTGTGTAAATGTCAATAGAAGTGAGATAAAAATGAAGTTTTTATACTAGTTTGAGCCTCTCAAGTCCAAGTGGTTCAAGTAGGCCTACTGTTAGAAATCCTACATGTTGCAGCCTAGTAGTAATAGTTATGCTCAAATTAGTATAAAAACTGCACTTTCGGCTCACTTCTATTGACATTTACACTATGAAGGTCACAATTGGCCACTTTGAATTGTACATTGTTTGAAAGGCGATACTTTTCTAATTGCAAAACTGTAAAATATGTAACCGAACTCGTCCGAACTCAGGAGATATAACCAGTTCAAAATGACTATTTTTGTTAAGTATTTTTAAGATATCTCGTTGAAACTTCAAAATTTCTATACAGTACATTCAGCAAAAGTGTACAACTTTTTTGTCTTCAAAACTCTCTAGAACATATTTTATATGAAAAACCACGCTCAAAAAAGTTATGTTGAAAAAACTGAAAATTGGTGTTATTTTTCTAAAAACTGTCTTAACTTTGAAACGATTAATGTTACAGCTATGACTACTTTAGCAAAGTTGCTAGAATTGGTACAAGCTAAAAACTTTTCTCGGACAATACAGCTCTAAAATGAATATTAAAAAAGTTAGTTTTTCTAACTCACTACTAGGTGGATTAATCAATTTTTCAAAAAACTAATTTTTTAGCCCTTGTAATGTTGGTCATTTGTTTTGAAGACACTATAGGTCTTAAATGCACAGTTTTGGCGGAAAATAGTTTTGATCGCCTTTTTCATATTTTACCCCTGTGTGCGACGTGCAATAGTGTGCGTTCCTTTGCGCCACCTTAGTAAAAGTGTACCTCATTGCTTGACTCCGTGATGGCGTCGCGTTACGTCACAATCGTCCATAAACAACTGTATGGATACAACGAACTAATACTAATGTTTTTGGTTGTCCCCACCTATAGATAAACCACATAGGGTTCGACTCACTGTCGTCACTTTCTAATGAGTAGGACCTTATCATACGAGGGATGGACTGGATGGGAGCAAACCTCGTCGCCTGGTCGCTGATAGCAATACCGCCAGGTTACAGCCACGTCTAGGGTGTGCTGGCTGTTCTGGCGCCAGTGATCAAGGTCAAGGTCAAGCTCCTCCAAAATACCAGCACTACATCGAGCCAACATCGAGGTAAGCCAGCAGTCGCAAATCACGCTTTGTGGACGGCGCCAAGGAAACGTGACAGTCGGTGCTTCGGGTGCGGCAAGAAGTTCCAAGCTGAAGGCGGCCAAGAAAAACGGATCCAGGCTTGACAAGGGCTCACGCAATGTTTGTCCGCGTGAAGAGCAACCAGGCAGGAGAGGCATGCAGCATTCAGGAGGTTAGCATTCTTGATCCTCTTAGTGTCGCTTCCCTGGCGCGGCAGCTGGTGCAGGTCGTGATTCGTCTTGCCCCGCAGGTAAGACGAATCCCAAAGGCAAGAAAAACTTCGAAGGTCGCACGGGTCAAAGGCGGAATTTTGAAGTTTCTAAGAAGGTCATCGGTCAGGCGAAGATTGCTACCAAGTCTCCTACGAAGAGCGTAAATGAGTGTTCTCTTCGTGAATGATTCTGGAGCGATTCATCACATGGTCCGTGACGAGAGATTGGTGGAGGACATCTTGAAGCTGTCTACACCGATCGAGCTGTTCACAGTCAAGACTGGTGAGTCAACGAAGGCCAACATAATCAGCACTGTACCGTTCCTGAACTGTAATATTCCTGAACTTGTGTCAAATCTTCTTTCGGTTAGAAAGGCTACCACTAAGCGGAAAAGAGTTACTTTTTCTGATGGTAAGGTCACTATTACAGGCTTGGACGAGGTCATCTCTCAAGGGTCAGTAATTGATGGTTTGTATTCCCTGGAAGTGGTTCGGATATCAAAAACTCTAAGGCATTGCTTGGGGAGAACCGGTTAGGATTTGATACATGCCACAGAAGACTTAACCATCTAAGCAATACTGGCGTAAACACACTTATGACACAGAAGATGGTAGAAGGAGTAGAATTTTGCGTCGAAACTTCCGACAAAAAAACGAAGTTTGCGAAAACTTGAACAAAAAGCTCAAGAGTTTGCAAAAATGTTATGGGTTCAGATACGTCTGAAAGTGGAAAAAGGGTTAAATCGGGAAGGGTACTCCAAGGAATTTGCGGTTAGCAAGTGTAGTAACTACCAGGCGCAGAGGAGTCCACCAACCAGAGGAGCTACCCATCAGAGGACCAGCCAACGCATAGGTACTATTGCAGAGGATCGCCAGCGAAGAGGGCACGATGTGCTCCAGGCCGAGAAGTCTAGTTCCAAGAGAGTTACTCTCGTGATCCGAAATTAGATGAGCGCAGAGGTCGATGCAGATTCTCTCTCTTTTTTTTTCCTCACATAATACAAAATTTTGCGACAATCTGTCAAGTGTTTTTGAGCTAGCGTCCAATGAAGAATGCATAGACTTCGATTTTTGGGCTGCACGTGCGCCACAATAAACTTTTTCCAAATCAAGGATATTTTTTATAGCTTTTATCACACAATTTCAAATCCAACCTAAATAAGGAAAAAATCTTACTGGGTATTTGCCAGGTGTTCGTTTAAAAAATTCGTTTTGCAGTCCATTTCGATTCCTGTTTTTTTATCTCACTTCCGGTAGCTGTCTAACTGTCAGATTTTGTTTAATTTCACAGGTGGACTAATTTTTAAACCTGTATACATGAACTGCGGTATGTTCTTGAATTTGTAGGACGAGCCAGACGGAAAAATTGACCTTTTTTACCACTTCTACAATCGAAATGTTCGGTTTGTACTTGATTAAAACTTTAACATTCCTTATTTTTATGGAATCAATCATCCTCACTTTCATTAAAATTTCAGCTCAGCTTTAGATTCCCTAGGACCCTAAGTCTTGGGGTCACTTAAAGGCACTTTCCTTGATTTTTCACGACCCTGCCCACAAAAATTTGTCAATCAACCGATTCATTGAGTGCTATCTCTGAATTTTTCATCAATTTCCATCCATGCATTTAAAATTTATTCACAAAAGAAAGAGTTGCGTTTGTTCTGAATACACTTTTTTTTATACGGGATTTTCATCCTCTGGGATGATTCATCCCTAGTTCTGAATACACTCTTTAGGTATGACCTTTTCTTATAAGTTGAATAAATTTAAAGCTATTTTATTTTTTTTCTCCCTGAAACAATAATATCCAGCAAGATAGATAGCACATCTTTGATTGAATACAGGCAAAGTCTGACAAAAATTTCGAACTCAAAAAATCAAATTCGTTTCTAGGAAATAGGCACAAAAAATGCTGTTTCTGTGTATAATTAAACTCAAATAAGATTGATATTTCATCAACATGTTTCAGACAAATTAAAGTTTACCTATTCCTTCAGGGTAAAGACAAACTTGAATTAATACAGCATGAACGCTGAAAAAAAAAACAAAAATGTAACATCACGTGATATTTAACTGAGGCGCTTGGGATCAGAGGGGTGCAAGTGCCTAAATGATAGTTTCGAGAAAACGCGCTTCAAAGTTGTGGTATACTTAACTCAAAATTGATGATTTTGGCACTTGCACCCCTCTGATCTTGAGGGCCTCAATTGTATTCTTGACCCAGTATTTTTTGCAACAGTTTGGATCATTAGAAGTGAAATTAAAATTCCATTTAAAGATAATTAATTTTTTTTTTGGTGTGTTTCACGTTTTCCGTTCCGAATTCATTCCTTTTTTTTTAAATAAAACAAAAAAAAGGGACTTTACTTACCCGATGGGACCGTGACATTTGAGCTCAGTTAGTCGATTAAGCGAGGGAGACCACAGATATGGTTTACACAGATAGACAGTCCACTTACACATTAATCTAAAATTTAGAGAGAAAAAACGAAAAGTTGTAATTTGAATTTAATTCCATTACAAATAACATATTTTTAGGATGAAGTTACCTATAATAACCACATAAACAAGTTACAAACGAATCGAGTTCAGTCTGACTGTTGAAGTCTATCGAGTATAGATTCGGCTGATCTTTGAGTGAAATGTTCACCGTAAGGTTTTCTACTAGTATAGTAAAAATTTCATCGATATTCGCTATGTGTCGCCACTGTAAAAAAATTCATATTTTTAAAAATATACATCGGAAAAATGGGAATTTCTTCAACAAACCTCCTGCGAATAGAAAACTTTCAGTCCTGGCAGCTCTAGTTCGTCCTTCTGGATGGCGGCGGTCTTGGACGAGGCCTTGTCCCGTTTGGTGCTGCTCCGGGAAACGTACGGTACGAAGCGAATTTTGACCCGACATTTGCCCGGCTTAAGCAGCCCATCCTCCCGAGGATACGGGATGCTTCCGTTGTACTCCTCGTACAGGTACCCGGGCGCAATGTTGTCGATATCGTTGATGTAGACGCTTTTAACGTAGCTGCCGAAAAAATAGATTTGCAAGTAAATAAATCAGGAGATTTTCATGTTCAATTTAAAAAAAAAATGATAACTCTCGACCAATTGCAATTGAGTAGCCACGACTAGTACGGTTTTCCCTTCTACTAACATGGAATAATCAAGTGAATACACTCGGCAAAATGAAACTCCCCAAGTAAAATGCCTCAATAAACAAACTTATGCGGTAAAATCGATTCGAGCCGTCCAAAAAATTAAAATCAATAGTGTTGTAATCATCCTACAACTGATAAAGAAAAACCACAAAAACAATTTCACCGTTCTCATCTCATAGTTCTAATAAAGAATACATTTTAGATCATAACTCAAATCTAAACCATAAATACGAATAAGGTTTCCTATTCTATGATGTTTGATACTAGGTTCAATATGCACTTTTATGACTCCCTTTCCAGGAACCCCCTTTAGTTGTTGCTTGCTAGCGATCGTCATTTCTTTCTCCTAGCCAGACGTTAATCGATAACGTGATTTATTTCCATTGGTTTCGAAAGAATGAAGTCAGCATCATCAGAGAGATGCTGAACTGTGTTTCCCAAAAACGACAACACAGTCTCGTTCGAGAAAAGGGGATGCAATTTTACTTCTGATTTGCTTAGTATTTTTGAAATAATTCTAATAGTAAAAGAAATCTTAAGAATAGAACTCGCTTTTTTTTTAGCAGTCTCAACAAAATTTATACCGATAACACTTATTACAAACAACATGGAAACAAATAATCTTATTAAAAAAAACCCACAATAAATAAATATAAAAAAAGCTTTGGATCCTTGTCACGTAATGGGGGTGTAGACCAACGAAGCCACACACAACTCTATTTCCGAGCTAGATATCGCCCAAAAAGAATAGTAAAATAAATTGAAGCCAATACCAGCCGGAGCTGCTGAAAGTTTTATATTTTGACGTAGACTAACGTTTTACGGCGACACTATAGGAGTGCCATTTTTTTTTGTAGCGGCCCACCACACTTCCCCACACCAAAAAGCTAATTTTAAATTGAATTGAAATTCTAGAACGGATCTCACGCCAAGAGAGGAGCTTCTTTAACGGACATCTTTTTCAAAGAACGTTTCGGGTTTGATGTGTTGATACACTAATACTAATGAAGCGCAAATATAAATTGGTGCGTCAAATTTGACCGAGTCTCACTATACATATGTAAGTAGTTCTATTTTCTATTGATAAATTTTGAGATAATTCAAACAGTAGAAAGAGTGAAAGTCAGACTGTAGAAGATGGGAATTGTATTACCTTTAGTATTCGAGATATTTTTAAATTTTTGGTGTAAAATAACTCAATTTTTTTATCTATAAGAAGACAAAAACGGAAAAACTATAATAAGAATAACTAAGTAATATAATGTATCATTATTTGTTAAATCCTCGAGTTCTCATCAATTCAAATTAAAAAAAAACAGTAGAATAAGGTGGGGGAAAAGTACAAGTCGGGTAAAATTATGTTTTGAGATTATCACAAAACGAGAACAGTAAAATCCAAAACTCTGGCGTGGAATAATGATTTGGACCGATCGATTGATTTGGAGGACACCCAGACAAAGAATCAAATGCTGTTCTTGGTATTTTGGGAAAACAACTGCAAAATTTTCCAAATATAAGAAAGCACTAAGGCTGTACTTTTACCCCACCATACTGTATATGAGTGAAATTTTTATAAAAGATTGAATTTTCGTTAATTTAAAATTCTACGAAAAACCATGTGGTTGTGTCTTATATACAACCTCTTCATCTTTTTTAACCAGCATATATGGATGAAGTTCATCGTTCTCTTTCTACTAGCTCAGTGCAGACAATTTTCAGATATAGACCTCTAATTTCTAGAAACAAGGGAAACATTAGCTTGATTTTTAATTATTAACTTTTCCCGCCATGACAAATGCGAAAGAGTAGAATAAAAATCCATATATCCATCACCACCGTAATGTAGATGTACATATGACACTCACAAGGGACCATTTAAATATTACGTAACGCGTTTAGGGGGGGGGATAACAACTTGTTACGCTTTGCTTACGCTTTTTGGATAGAAAATCTTATCCGAATGTGTTACGAAGGGGGGAGGGAGGGTTGAAAATTATCGAAAATTGCGTTACGTAATATTTTAATTTGATTTTTATCCGTTCTGGATGCAAAAAACTTCCAAATCGTCAAAAATTTCAATAATTCAAATCACACGAAACTAACGGGGAAAAAATGAAAAAATACATCTTTTATATGGTTTTTAATATAATTTTTTTTGTAGAAAAAGTGCTAATTTTAACAATTGTTATAAAATAATAAATTAAAAATATTGGGTTTATTTACAATTTACATATAACGTTTTGAGGCCAACAAACTTTGCTTGATTGTGTAGAAATAAGAATTTGTTAATATTTCATGGAGTAAGTTATAGTTTAATGGAGTAAATTTACGTCACAAAATTTGATTTTTTGTAAAAATTTATAAGGAAAATATGCTTTGAAAGCTGCTTTGATCCACTTAAAAGTCGGATTTGTAAAAATCGATCAAAACTTGGTTAAGCTTTTAAATAATTTCTAATTTTTAAATCAAAATCAAAATTATTTAAAAAAATGAAAAATGTTTTTAGTGAATGTTCTAATCTCACGTGAGCTTTCATTACATTGTAGAAAACAAAATGTAAACAAACTGTTTTATTACGAAAAAAAAATTACAAAAGCTGACTTAAACTAGTCGCAACATCTTTCCATTTAGAGTATTTGTAGCCTGGACAACATATTCTATATGTAAAATGCAGATTTTAAAGTTGGTTTGATAACTTTTACAGCAGTGTTCTATGAATTCTTAAGATGTTTCATACGATGTAATGAAAGCTCACGCGAGTAATATAGATTGTAATAGAAACAGTAGTAATTTAAACGTACACACCAAAAATTTTTTAAATTTAGACGTGACAGAAACGCTTAAAGACCGAAAAATAATTTGATGTAATGAAAAAAAGATTTAAATTTACATCATTTTGAATATAAATAACTAACACACTGACATTTTTCAGAATAATGATCTAGTTTCCTTGTGATCTATTGTTGCCAAGATCTAATTTTACATCTACTCGTATTTAATTAGGAAAACCGTTGTAATTTTAGATCATCTATAGCGCATATTAGATCTTGCATTGAAATTTATACTTTGGAAGACATAAAATTTTGCATGTTTAGACGTAAGAGCAAAGACAATTGTGCATTGTTCATTTCAAACCGTTTTCGTTTTGATCGGCGTGAAGTAATCAACTACGTAATAACAATGTTTTCTTGTAAGTTTTGTGAATTTTGTGAACAATTTGAGAAACTCTACGAGTTTCTTCGTCACGTGTGTGTGCATCACAAAATGCGGAGTTTTAAATGCAGTCATTTACATGTCATTTGCAGTGAAACTATCTTTTCAAACTGTTCGTCCATTTTTAATCGAATCAAGTCGTGAAAAATTTCCCTCCGCAAAACCGAATTTAAGTGAGTGTTATCAATTGCAAATGGTACATTATTTCTTGTGCTATGTAACGAGCGTTTGAAGGGAATATATACACGTGTGAAGGTATTATTTTATGTTTGGTGCGCGAAAAGTGATAGTGGCTTCCCAGTAATTGAAAATAATATAATTCAAGATGTAGTTGCAACGTTTTGTACAGTAAGCAGTACGATATGGTAAAATAATAAGTGCCAATAACTTTTGATGCAAAAAAAGATTCTTTTTTAAGTTCGACGTTCTAGTTTTGAAAATGAAATGGATACGCTTACCTTCTAAAAAACTGGTCCCATTCTTTAATAACTGCTATGCATTAACAATTTTTCCTCGGCCATGACTAAAGATGATAAAAATTTTTGCTCTGATTCTAGATAAATTATTGCACAAGCCAGATGTTCTCTGTACTATCACTTTTTTAAAGAGACATTCTTGTCTCTTTATTTTTTGAGATGTTGAGTTTTTGCAAAATCTGTTTATGAATTATGTTCAGACCCATGTTTTATGTTGATGAATGTTACATATACCTAAATATAAAAAGACAGGATAAGCTAGGACTACAGTTTTGAAAGTTTCTTACCTTGAAAACTATAGCTTGAGTAAGATGTGAGCAAATATACGTTTTCTAAATTTTCGATTTCTTGAACAGCGAAACGTTTGTATCACTGTTTGTATGTACAAAAAAATTTGTTTTGAAAATATCGGAAGCAATGGGGTGCGTCTATGAGGTAAGCTATAATAAAACTTTTTCATGAATTTGAGAAAAGTGGTAACGTCTAAAATTTTAATTTGAATTCAATACTTCGTGATATATTGTTAAATATATCCTGGAAAAAATATGTACTGCAAATAAATATGCAATTGTAGAAAATTTTATGAAAAGAACTAGCAGTATGAAAAATTATTTTGCTAGAAAACTAACCAACACATAAAAAGACAGAGTACCGAAATACCTGTTACAATACCTGTTACCTTGCTCCTGCAAATTCATATCATTACACGATCGAACCGACTTTCTCAAAATAGAGTTTAATCATTCGCAAATTCTTCTTGACCTCAATTAACTAATTTTCAAATGGTCGTCGCTAATCAATAGTTTTTCTGTTTTTTTTTTCAAATTTATATGGAGCATTAAGAAATATTTTTTTAAAAGTTTCCAATAAAAATAAGAGAGTTTGAGTGAGTTCAAGATGATGAAATTTTGTAAAATGTTGAATATAAATTAAAAGGTACTTGCTGATCAACTAATATTTGGAGGAGATAGTGCCTAGCCAACCCTGCTATAGTGCTGGTAGAGGCTGTGGCTTTACTGTTGCGATATATCTGTTTACTTATATTGAATTTTTTTTTATTTGTAAGCAATTAAAAAGTCCGCTGAATTTTTTTTAACTTTGAAGGCATAGGATTCTATACATTTTTATTCTTCAAGAATGATACTGAAAAAGTTAAATCTAGGAGTTGTTCAATTATTTTTTTTTATATATCTCTCAATTTTTTTTAATTTTATAATTTCCTTCATGCTAAGATTAAGAAACGAACTATTAAATGCGAACAGTCGTACAATTACTATATGAAATTTGAATCTAAAAAATTATAAGCCTCTGATCCCTGTAACTTTATTTCGAGTTCGCCCGTAGATCTTTATTCTAAGAATAGTCCTATTTGCCGCTGGTAGTGTATACGTGATATTGTGCTGGTTGTTTCCCAAACACTTTTTAGTTTTGGGACAATCAACCTCAAAAACGACCATGTGTATCGACCGGCTACCCGTTTATAGTACCGAGTGTTTTTGAGGTTAAATTTCAAAAACAACTATTGGGATTGGGCCTGCTAAAAAGAATAAAGCTTGCTCTTTACTCTTACACAGATTTCCATAAGAATGACAGCTAATCGGTGTGAAATTGGAGTGAAGGCTATTGCTTTCTCTGTTTAACACAAGAGAAATCGTATACCCGGGTTGCGAGCGCGCCCATCGCCCAGTTTAACATAACTTTGGGAATACCTAGCCGAACTCATCTTTGAATATACCCAGTCAAACTCAAAATTGAGTGCTGCTAGTGAGCTCCCGTTTGAACCAGGGCGTGTACAGCTTCGGGTGTGTTCTTATACCAATACACGGAATCGTCCATCTTGTGACAGGCAATCGTAATCGTAGGCATGATAGGCGAACAATTCGCTGTCAAAAAGCGCTCCGTCTCCACCCCCCACCAATGAGAAACTTTTTGTACTTCTTGCCTACTTTTCCTCAATATGCATCCACCCGAAGCTGGAGGCACTCTGGTTTGAACGGTTTCGAACCAAGACTACCTTATTTTGAGTTTTAATCGGGGGCGTGTTCGCATTCGCGAGTTTTTATTTTGAAATTTGTCTTGCGAAATCAATTTTTTTCTTGCGATTTTCGGCTATAGCCAGTGACCCACGAAAAATACAATAAATTTGCCTGCCAAGTTCTTTTTAAATCTTAATTATTCCCGCAATGGAACCGGGCGAGTTAAAGTTTATCGGTGAGAACGGTACCATCGGAGTGAAACCCTGTTTTATCCACCAATTCGATAGGGTGTGCCGATGGACAGTTTCGAAGAAGTTATTTGTTTCGTACACTAACACAGGAATCGATGGACGTTCAGCTGCCCGAGGACATGGAGAAAGAGGTGAAACAATCCAGACATTGTACCCAGATGTACCGGAAGACCCAGTCGGAAGAGAACCAATCGAAACGATACGAAATATCCGCTGTGAGAAGCTCAGGACCACTTCATTTATATTTTCAAATGATGAAGGCGAAGCCTTTAAACTGGACAAGGTTACCGTGATTGGACTGCACACCATAAGGACATTCATCTTATACTCCAGGGACCTACTACGGGCTTAACAAAGCAGTTTAAATCACAATCTTATCAGTATGATTCCAGATTTCTAGAAACTCTCAGAAAATGAGCTCTTCGTCACGGATATAGTAGGTACAGCCTATAGGCCTATATATATTGTGTTTGGTGTTTGTGTTAAAAAAATAATTCTTATTTTTGGTGCAAATTAAGCTCAGTTTGATTTTAAATGAAGCAAACGTTTCTCGGCAAAGAAATCCGTTCAAATTACTGTAAGAGATCGTTGTATTTTGTTTGATCTATATTTTAATAATTTTTTCAATGCTTTTTTTTAAAAGTTTTTCTGGAGATAAGGCCTTGAAATCAAGATTTTAGGCACGATCAAAGTTCATGGTGATGTTCCTTAAAATAATTTTAAATATAACGAATTTAATTTGTCATGTTATTTTTTATTAAAATAGTATGTACAGTTTTTCCTATCTTGAGTTTGATTACCTGAGAGAAATGAACAAAGTGAAGCGCTATTTAAGTTTTTTTTTTTTTATTAATAACCAAGAGGGCAGTTTTATTAATTTTAGATAATAAATTGTTCATCTATTTGTATTTTGAAAAATGTTTCTTTGTCGAAAATAACTAGAAAAGTGGTCATGTGGTTACTATATTATTTAAGCCTGTGTATTTATTTTATTCTTTGGCAAACATCAACCTTTCGAAATAAATTCAAACACCACTCCAAGTTAGACGATTGAATTTTTATTTTATTGGCGGTGCTATCCTTCAAAACTATTTAAACATTGGTTGGGTAATTGTAAACATTATCTTCGTATGCGATTTTAACATCACCAATCCAAAATACAAATCATAATCATGTAACTAATTAAGATCAATTTCTCTTTTTGCAGATCTAGGAAAAAATCGCTGTGTGTTTAATAAAAAGTTAACGAAAATCATTCAACGGGGGACGAATATCAAGAAATCAAATCATAATCGGTACTAATTGTAAGCAACGAATAATCCGCTCCGGTCAGTGGCTACAAGTTCAGCTTCCGCGTCCCTCGAGGACTACGGCGTGGTGCACTGTGACGATCTTCTGTACCTCTGCGGTCGCCGGTTCTATTTCCGGGCTATCCACCCAATTCCGATGGCGCGATAATTTGTGATGTTCGTCATCAACCTTGCACCGACAGCAACAAATTTTGTGGCCAATTCTGTGACTCGATGAGGACCCGGATCTTTTGTAACGAATAATCACAGGATGTATTGAGAACTTCCATGAATAGGTATCAGTTTCCGATACGCAATAAACTATAACTCGGATTCTAATCATAAATAGTTACTAGTGTTTTTTTTCGAGTGTATGACACAGCTTTTTGTTATGAAAATTGATACACGAAATGTGATTGCAAATGTAAACTTCCTATCATCAAAAGACATGTAAATCTACTTTTCATCTCTAGTAGTGTTTTTATAACTCAAGTAGGATAACATGAAATGACCAGTATAATCGGTTGATAAAAGCCGATTCTTTTCTACCCATGCGGTTACATTTGAAATAACATGGAACAGTTTGGGTTTACATTTCAAGTACAATCAAGTATAACTACATGAAATAGTCTGTATGAACACATGTAAATGCCCGATTCACTTCTACCCATGCTATTTCATGTAAAGTTACTAGGATTTATCTAAGTGTGTATGGCAAATAAAAATTCGTGATAGTATTTCTTACATCTACCTATTTATTTAACGCAGATCTCATTCACAAACCAGGGGGTCAACAATTTACGACAAACATGTAAATTTTGAGGGGACCTAATTTTACATCACAGACGATGCTTCCTTTTTGTGCATACAATATGACAGAAAATTATAGCACCGAAAATTTAATTTTATGTGTGCCAAACGTTATGGTTTAGATTTGTGCATCTTTTTTGACATAAATTTACATCATCAATGATATAAAATTATGTCAAATATGTCATACATTTAATTTCATAGAATTTATGGCTTCAAGCGTTTCTGTTTTTCTCTGTGTAATTTTATGTCAAAAATGATGCTTCAGTTTTGTGCATCCAATTTGACCTAAATTTACACCAAAAATTTAATAGTGTGTATATGTTGATATATATAGGTATATGTACGAGAAAAAAAAATCACATTTTGCAAGTCGGAATAAAAAGATATCACTTCAAATAGAGAACATAAAATTTGAAAGCTGTAAAGAACGGTTTAGCACAGCTAGAAATTTCGTGACATGAATTAAGTTGTTTTGTGAATTAACGTCACAACTTTTAAGTGGCGTTAATTTGTTTATATTTATTTAATCAGAAAGCTGCGCAATTCAAATTTTGGGTAGTTAATTCGTTTACAACTTTTTCTAAGCCATCGCTATTCCATTTCCTCATTGAGAATATGAAATTAAAATGATTTGTACTGAATTATCAGTTTTGGCGGGGATTCACGTCACAAAAGTAATCGATCACAACACTGAAACAAAAAAATTGTTGATGACCAAATGATACTAGGGTAAATGTACCCGACCTTGGCACCTAAGACATGGTTTACCCTTTTTCTCCGACATTCCTACCTTCCTGTTGAGTGCACCATATAACATCCTTTGAAGAATTTACTTGCTAACTGGCTTAGAATTCAACAAAAATATGTTTTCTCTATGGAACTTTCATTAATTTGAGTAAAATGCATGCAAAGTACTCACTGCGGTGCTCCAATTACTTGGCCGCCGTACCAATTGTTTGCCGTTTCGATGATCCGATTCTTGGCCACCAGCAATGTGCAATAGTTCTTTACCAACAATGCTCAATTGACAGTTAACAGAATCGTTGGCTATTCTGAATATAAGGCCACTGACAGAATGACGTCAGCTGAGCGTAAAGTTCTATGCGACGATGGAACACCGGTCTTCACTCATACAACAAAAAGGCTTTCGAAAACATTGATGAAATTTGGTTGGAAGGGAAGCACAAAATAAGCTTTCATTTCAAAAAGTCGGAAGTCCAGAAATTCCGCAATGCGATTGCGACACATTCGGTTATGTTCACTACCAAACAACTGTCTTCATATTGTGGTGTTAGGCTTCATAAAGTAAGAAATTGAAAAATTCCTTGAATGGTATTTAAAAATTTTGCCCTTTTGAATTTGTTAGCTGAGATTATGAGCTTCTAGCAAGAGCCACCTCGAATGCCCGGGGTGTTGCGCAGTGGTTTGACACGCCAAATAGATGTTAGAATGTAAACCTTGCTAAAACAGTTTTTTTTTTAATTCGACTCACATCAAATATTTTAAGGAATAATTGGAAAGCAAACGATATTTTCCTGAACTTCCAACTTCTGTTTCCATGAAAAAAATTAGAACAAAATTCAAAACAATTAAATCTGAGTAGGTATATGGTTCCCAAGCAATAGAAAACGATTCCAAAACTCAATTAATTATGTATTTTAAATACTAAAGTCAAAATTGCCATCGATCTAACAATTTTTAGATAAGAAAAACATCTTAAGTCTTATGAGATGCTTAATTTAACTTAGATTTTTTTTAAATATTTCGAACCACTGTGTTCTGTAGGAGACCACGTGGCTTTTGCTCAGCAGACTGCAATGCAAATGTTGTTCGCACGCATACCAATGTACCTTCGATTCATGGTTCCCAAATAGCGATTTTTGCATTTAAAATGCTTGGATATGACTTTTAGTTAGTCGAATCACTTATGTTCTCCAACTTATTTCGAAGCTTAAGTTGATAGCAACGGTCTTATCATACAACCCAATTAGTATGGAAACATTTGTGCGCAGTTTTAAATAGAGTTTTAAAGAAAACATCAGCCCAAAAATACCCCTTTAATGAACATGTATTTTTTCCAGCTTCCAACACTGGTGGTGTATTTCGATCGAAGTTGCCAAGAAAAGGAACAAAATTAGTTTTAAATTTATATTCAAAACCTAAATAAATATTCACTCTTTAGTCTTTCTAGTATTTTTTGATTTTTTGCCGAGTTTAACTGTAAGCATGAGTATTTTTTGCAAATTTTTCAAATGAATGTCCGCGTTTGAAAGCGCATGTGAATTTAACAGTTGCACTAGAAAGGTGAGTTCATCTGATTTTCATACGGTGATTTCCAACATAATTTCCTCGGATGCATATCGAAAAAAATTAACTTCTTTATAAAAGTACAAACAACCAAAAAATTCGGTATGCACAGATTTGAAACAAATTATTCTCTTCGCAATGAAAATATATTCAAAATTTTTTAAGCTCAATTTGAACCTGAAAAACATGAAAAGACATGTTGGCATGCCAAGAAAAGGACCATGCCAAAACAGGGCTCACTTACCCTATGTCAAATGAAATTTAATTTGCGATCATTTGCTACTAATTATTTCATTCTACTGTAAATGGGTGACCTTTGGAATAAGAATAGTTAAAAAAAAATCCGCAAAAGTGAATGCACGTCACGGAGGAATGTGCCATTAGACTGTCGATTTGGGCTCATTTTTTAATTTCTCCAACCCTGGGGTCAGCTCGTTTTGGTTTAAAACTTATCCATGATTTTTTGCAGAATTTTCAAGTAACATTTACATGAGTAAATTTGAACTTTTAGGTTGGTATGGAAAAATTGAAAACTTTGTACAGTAATTCAAACATCATTTTTGTTTCTTTTGTGGAACCGAGCCTGCTTATGGTTTTTGTGCAAATTTATGATTTTTTTAAAGGAAATTTTCCGTTGAACAACTTTGTTGAAGACCGTAACTTCGTATCTTAATAGGCAAAACAGTTATTAGCTGTTACTGGTACTGCAAATAGGTACTGCAACACTATTTTTCAATTAATACTTCGCTAGCACCCAGCAGTGATATCAATTGAATTTATTGTTTTTCAATGCCAGAAGACATGTCTAACCCTGTTAATCAGCTTATAACTTTTTTGCCTAATAATATTCGAAGTAACGGTCTTCAACAAAATTGTTCAAAGGAAAATCTTAAATTGGCACAAAAACCATTAGCAGGCTCGGTTCTACTGGAGAAAGAAAAATGATGTTCATTTTTCAGTACAAAATATTCAACTTTCCCGTACAAACCTAAAAGTTTAAATTTACATATGTAGACGTTACTTAAAAATTCTGCAAAAAAAAATCTTGGATGAAAGTTGAACCAATACGAAGCATTTTAGACCCCAAGGTTCGAGAAATTCAAAAATGAAATTACTATACAAGATTGAAATAAATTTTAGAGAAATTAAGTGCGCGTATTTTTATGGAATTGGTTTAAGGGATTAATCATCCTTAAGGATGAAAATCCTAAATAAAAAAAAAATATGGAACTGGTTCTTTCAGCAAAAATCCGATAGGCTTAAGACCATAGGCCGGTTGAATCGATCACTATGTAAAATGGGTCATAATTGCGAATATTATTATTTCAAATTAATGTTAGGCCTAACGAACCTTAATTAGGCCTTGGTCTTAAGGACACGAGGTTTAATAGGTGCTAGATAGGATGAATGATAAGTAGGGTAACGGACTTATTTTGGACCAGGGGACCTATTTTGGACCATCTTGTCTAGCTCTCTTATAAAGCAACTAATAATGAAAAAAATTAGTGCATAACACTAAGTGCCCGGGCTTCAACAATATTTACTAAAAAAAATCATGATTATTTGTTTTATTAGAGATCTAGACAAGGGGGTCCGAAATTGGTCCTCTGGTCCAAAATAAGTCCGTTACCTTATTAGGTCAAAATAAACATAAGGCTTCATTCGCCCTAGTGAACTTCGGATCAACATGTTTCAACTGAATGTTCAGGCCCATTTTTTGCGTGGTATTCTTTTAGTACAACCAAAAATGAAATGTTCACTACAATGATTTCCCAAACGACGTTTTTTTTATTAAATTCTCCTACTGCTTCAGTTAGTTTTCGCCTCTCATTTGGTCATCCGAAATTTACACTTTGTAATGAAAAAGATGGAACATCAAAAGATATTCCATGCTTACAGACCGGTCTCATGCCTTACTTTTCATATCTCAGGTCTCACGGATCTCAGAACTCAGGTCTTAAATTTTATGTCTTAGATTTTATGTCTCAGGAATCAAGTCCCATTGTTCATCACTCATGTATTAGGTTTAAAGTCCCAATTTCAGTGTCTCATGTCTTAGATCTTAAATTTCAAGTCTCTAGTCTAATGTCTGAAGCATCACGTCTCAATTCTCGTGTCTCAGTTCTCATATCTTAGGCCTCACCTTTCAAGCCGCGGAGTTGCCCAGAGCGAAGTTTCACTGAACTTAAAAAACTGTTTTTGCATAGAAATTCATTTGGAAAGCTAGACTTAAAAGGTTTCCATTTGGATTATTTACGTATTATTATGGAAACAAATACGAAAAAATGAAAGTGTCGAGTCTAACGCCAGAATACAAAGAAGATACGTATGTAAGATCAGTCATTTCGTTCACATCATAGTTACAACGTAAAAAATATACACTATAAGGAGCTTCATCTACAAACACAGTTGAGCGACACAATTTTGACAGTTGCTCGACGAAGAAGTCTCAGTTAAAGGCTTATGATTTGCTATACAGATAAACATTAGTGGATCATTCTTTAAATCATGCCGAAAAAACTTCCTCTTTTAATTTAAAAGTCACTAACTAAGTTACGTAGAATATACTCTCTTGTTATAGGACTTTTATTCAGCCAATATGGAACCTTAAAATACGGATTTGAGTACCCACTAGACTAGAGTGCTCCTAATGACTCAACTTTTCAAAAAGTTATACGCTGCAGGCTAAAATTGATCCTAGTTCTAGTACAAGATCTCATGCCAAATTTGGGCCAGATCGGATCACGGGAAGGGGTCGCTCAACGAGGCTGAAGTTTATATGGGATTTTAAGACATTTGTTCGGGAGAAACATGAAAAACCAGCTTTTCATCAATAACTTCAGTTCCTTTTGGTCGATTTCTTTTGAATACGCTTTTTATTAAAGCTCAAACTATTACAAATATTCCATCCGAAGACTGCATTTCGTGTTTCATAGATTAGGCTTGAATAAAAACCATATTCAAAAGAAATCGACCGAAAAGAACTAAAGTTATTGATGAAAAACTGGTTTTTCATGTTCCTCCCGAACAAAATGTCTTAAAATCGCATACAAACTTCAGGCTCATTGAGCGGCCCCTTCCCGTGATCCGATCTGGCCCAAATTTGGCATGAAATCTTGTACTAGAACTAAGATCAATTTTAGCTTCCAGCGCACGAAATTTCGCAGGTTTTGAATTCCCCATAAAGATTTGGGGCAGTCTAGTATCCACACAAAGCTTTTGATTGCTTGAAAAGTTACAACTTACCAAACTTCAAACATTGTCAAAAAGATATTGAAAGGCTGATTAAACCTTATCTTCAAAAATAAACACATTGACCGTTTCTATCGTTGCCACCTTAACAAACCTACAATTAGATACTTCAACTAGCACTTACTCAGCATCGTGCGTTACATGGCAGATCTTATTGAGCGAGTTGAACACCTTAGATCGGGCCCAATTGAAGATCAGCAGCGTATGTTCCTTGTTGATCTTTCGGGGCATATAGTCCTCATAGGTCCGTTTCAGCTCACTGACGCTCACGTTCGATTCCACCATCTTCCGGTACATATCGTTGACCACGTAACCGAGGATCTTGTTCTTGTACTCGTCGTACTCCATCTCCGGGATCTTGCTCTGCAGCAAATCATGCCGCAGCTGGTAGTAGTAGTAGTTGAACAAGCCATGGTTCAGCTTTTTCAGATTCGACAGCTTCGGGATCTGTTTTGGGGAATATGGAAACGAAACTGTTAATTTACGTGAAATAAAAACATTATTTAAGCTGCAAATTTTAAAAAATGACCGCTCAAAAATGTGATCACATGGAGTCATAAAGATTATAAGCGAAGTACGTAGTCTACTGTTCATCGTTTATCAGGTGTCAATGACCTCTGAACGGCGAAAGTTATCAATATCGTTACGATGGAAAGATATTCCAATGAATCAATGAATGGGTAGGGTAAATGTACCCGAACTTGGCCCCTAAGGCATGGTTGACTATATTTCACATGATTGTAGTCTTCCTGTAATATGTACCTTTAAAAATCCTTCGACAAATATGATTGCTTACTAGACTGAAATGTAGTAAAAATATGTCCTTGCTTTAAAGCGGTGGATAATTTGATATAAACCTGATCAAACTATTGATTGGAATGCTCCTTATTGTGGCCCCCGTTCCGAATTGTGGCCCTTATCCCCTGATTTTTTCATAGGGAAGTGTGTTTTTAAAATCGATCCGAAGGTGGCAGATGCACTAGCAAGGTAGGTTCATTTCAGATTTTTTCCGAAAATCATAATTTTACTTCCAGTTCGTCATGTGAGAAAAAAATTATTACGCAGTTATTTGGATTCAATTGCGGACAAATGCTATGCAGAATGTAGACAAATGCGATTTTCTTTTATGTTTGATTTATTTTATATTTTTAGACATATGTTTGACATACAAATTACCAAAATGCATTTTGGCATGCCAAGATAAGGAGCATGCCAAGTTAAGGCTCACTTACCCTATGCCTTCAGAACATTAACCCAAAAACACAATTACGAAATAAAAAAAAGCTCTTTACGAGATACACTAGCCTGTTTCTACCATTAACAGGTGATTAGTCTAGACGATACGGTGCTAACCTTATTCACTTCATCTCAATCAAACTATTAGGCTATTAGATTCGATGTCTAGACTACTAGGAGTAGTGAGCAGAAAAACTTTTGAGGACATACTCTTGCATCAAAAGGCAACATTAAATTAATGGCATTTTGGGAGCCCGACCCTTTGTTGCCTCATGAAAACGCCTAAACCAATTTTATGGTCACCCTCCCAAAACCCAATCCAGATTGAAATCACAACCAATAAATTTCACATTAATGAGCTCTACATCTGCGATGTTCGTTAATTCACTACAAATGTAACGATCCTTAGACATTACCAGTGACCTAAAAAAGGATAATTGTAAATCAAAGGTCAATGGAGAAAGCATAGAAATGGTCTATTTACATTCATTATCGAGAGGCTCATAATTTCGTTCTCAAATGAACTGTAATCGTTCGAACTTCACAGTGCACGCATCACTTCCGTGAAAATTCGAGCGAGATGGAAATCGAAATTTATCGGAGCTGAAATTGCATTCCGAGGAATTTTTCCATTCGTTATCAATGGAAACCCGCTTTAAATTTATTTGACTTTTTATCAATGAAAATATTTAAGCTTAAATTTAAATATGTTTTAACAAAAAAAAAAGATAAAAAACAATCTTTTCAATGAAAATATTAAGTATAAGACCAGCGAAACCCTTTCGGCAATCAACGAAATAAATATCATTTCGGAGGCAATGTTTTCTCATATTCATGACATTTCCGGGGACCCGCACCACATTGATGATTCCGTAATGCCAATATTTTCTCAATAAATTTTCCACGTGCAGCAAACGATAGCAAGGATCCCAGAAGCTGGCAGCAAGCGACCCAGACGAGAAATTATCAGCAGCAGTGTCCAAACATTGCCGATATGATTGACTGATTCGACAGAACCCCCGATTTGTAGTTTCCGGAAGCAAGCGCTCGCTGATTTTACCTTTTGCCTCTCAAAGCCTGTAAGACGGGGTTGAATAAATTGATGAACGAGTTCGGTTGTTTTGATTAAACATAGAAAGAAAGCCCCCTTACTGAATACATACTTTGGAACATCACATTATGGATTTTACTGCTTCAAATGGTTGACATTACGGGCTCACCAAAAATGCAAGGATTGTTCAGAAATATAAATGGATAAAATTTGCCACAAGCAACAAAGCGCTTTTCGGTGGAGATGTTCTCTTCATTGAATTTATTGACAATTAAGTTTCTGATAAATTTTATCTGCCTTAGCTCATGCTGCAAAGGAAGTGAGTCATAAATACATATGAAGCTGTCTCGATAGGACGCAGACTAACTTACTTACTCAGTTTTCCACAAAAAATAAATAAATTTCAATACGATGAAAGTTCTGAAGTTTCTCAAATCTTCTAGAACCAAACGATTTCAAAAATATTAAATAGATCCAAAAGAGATGGATACTTTATAATAGACTTCATCATTTTGAAATTAATTAGAGGATACGTGCTGCAAAGTATTATTAAGTGCAGTGTAAAACTTTTTACATTTTCGGTTTCTCTTGGTTACAAAAAACGATTTCCGGCTGTCGTGGACTGACGATTAACCTGGACATAATTCAGAAACTCGCTTTAACACGTCTGTCTCTCAAAAGATTACATCAATAACTGATTAGTGTTTATGTTAACTATGTGAAGATTCTATTCAGTGTTGCCATCTATTTCTCTAATTTATTTTCATACCTGTTACTTAATTTTATCGACCTTATCGGTAAAAAGTGATATCTTTTTTAATAAGAATATTCAGATTTCACAGAATTTTTGAATTTAAAATTGAGGTTATGTATTGGCTTTTCGGTCTTATCAGGTCAATTATAACACTTTTTATATGTGCTTCATCCAACGTTTCGAATTATATTAATTCTTTATCAAGGAACTAAAATTAAATACAGGAGCATAAAACATATTTTCTCATAATTAATATTAACATTAATTACTCACTCGGACATTCGTGTTATTGTCCAAAGCAGATGCACTCCTACAGCGTTCATCAATCGTCGGGATTCTGGCTATAAATTTTGAATTTGAACTCTCATTTCGTGTCGGAAGTGAGGAGGAAAGCTTGCGTGTGACTTACGTGTCCAATATTCTGGTATCGGCCAGGGCGTCGGCGCCTACTCCGTCGTTTTGGAACACGTCCGTGGCAAAACTTCTATCACTCGACTCACTGTTTGTTATTATTGTTTGAGTTTTCTTTACCGCCAGAACCCGGCGTCCATGAGTGCTTGCGAGTGTTTGCGAGAGAGTGAAACACTCCGCCGTACGAGATTGCTCTCCCGTCTGTGTCGCTCTGGATGTTGACGGTATTCGGGGTACTTTGTATGTAGCACATTTCGAGTACCTCTAGGTGCCTACGGTGTTTGTTGGAACTGTCTAGGACGGTGGCTTTATCGAAGTCAAACATGTGCTCCTGTTCGAAACAATGTTCAACAACAGCTGACTGCCGCAGTTCCCGGATGCTGGGGTTTGACGCTGTGGCCCCTGTTGCTAATATGCGTTTCAATTTGGTGACATCACATTTATGTTTCGACATTCTAGTCCGTAGTTTATAGCTGGTCTGCCCAACATAGCATTTGGAGCATTCTTCATCTCGTTCGGGAGCGCCTGCGCATGGGATATGGTAGACCACATTGGAGCGATCGATCGGCGATATCGGATCTTTGACCACAGGCAGTAGGCTGCGTATCGTGTGCTTTTGTGTGGTGCCGATGCGTACATGCGGGTAATCCGTCTTAAGTGCGCGGATTACTTTTGCAGTTAGGCCGTCGATGTGTAATATGGGTCGGTAGTGTTGTGTGGGTGTATCTTGTGTGTTTTGGGGGGTGTCGGTTTCGTTCGCTTTTTGAATCAATCTGTTGATCAGGGTCTTCGGGTAATCGTTGATTCTCAGATTCTCATGAATTAATTTGATCGCCTCCTCGGGGGGAACATTGGTTGAAAAGTTTTTGACTCGTTTTATAAAATTTAACGCTGTGTTGATTTTGAGGCGCGTGTTGTGTGCTGATCGAAAGTTGAGAAATCGTCCCGAAGCTATTGATTTCTGGTACCACTCGGTTTTGATTGATTGGTCGGGTTGTCTAATCAATACTAAATCTAAGTACGGGAGACGACAATTCGACTCGATCTCAACCGTAAATTGAATTTTGGGGTGGTACTGGTTAAACTTTTCTCTTACCTTTTCAACATGTTCGCGGGGCAAAGCTAGCAGTAGGTCGTCGACATATTTTCTTAGAACTGGTATCTGGAAATCGAGTGTCCGTGTCACATTGTCCAAGAGCGATTCCATGACAAAATCAGCTATCGGACTAGAAACTGGATTGCCCATCGCTGTTCCGTATATTTGCTTGTAGAATTTGTTTTTGTACCTAAAATAACTGCAGGTCATGCAAAAGTTTACAATTTCGAGAAACATATCTAAATTGATGTTAGTATTCTTCTTTATGGCATCCCAATTGTTGATGATGTTGCTTAAAACGAGGTCCCTGGGGATGCATGTGAACAGGGAAACAACATCGAACGAAACAAGGATGTGATCTGGAGGCAAAACGACGTCATTGATAAATTCGCAGAACTCAAATGAATCTTTGACGTTGTATTTGCTGTTGATCGACGCTTGGAGTATCCGGCCCACATGTTTAGACAGCTCGTAAGATGGTGACGTTCCTCCTCACTTCCGACACGAAATGAGAGTTCAAATTCAAAATTTATAGCCAGAATCCCGACGATTGATGAACGCTGTAGGAGTGCATCTGCTTTGGACAATAACACGAATGTCCGAGTGAGTAATTAATGTTAATATTAATTATGAGAAAATATGTTTTATGCTCCTGTATTTAATTTTAGTTCCTTGATAAAGAATTAATATAATTCGAAACGTTGGATGAAGCACATATAAAAAGTGTTATAATTGACCTGATAAGACCGAAAAGCCAATACATAACCTCAAAATTATTCCCGGTCGAACAACAAATTGAATTTAAAATGAATTTACAATATCAAAATTTTTTTCGCCAACATAAAACTTAGATTTTTTACTTTGAAAAGTATGATTAAATTGGTCATTAATTGATTGAACCCAACTAAAATGTTTAAGAGACCCAATTTATCATGAGTTTTCAATAAGATTAAAGGAAATAGCATCACGGAATTTTTCGGGTAAAATCACAGAAAGTCAGATTTTTTTTCTCTCAAAAACACAGAATTTTTTTCGGCAATCTTGACCAAAGGGACCATTCTAATATAGGTACCATTCAAATATTACGTAACGCTTTTAGGGAGAGAGGGGGTATGACAGCTTGCTACGCTTTGGGCTGTTCCAACATGTCGCAATTGTCGAACATTTTCTACTCTAAAAGAGATGTCAATCATTTTTCTCGGAAAATGAGCACCATCATGTACAAATATCGCCTTGGGACTTGGGACGACTTGTTTGTTGCACGGAGACTTGGGTGTTAAGTTGGACTCAAAGCTAAATTTCTCAAAAACAACCAAGTTTTTTTGATATGATGCAAGGGTGACCCCAGCCCTTAGGCACAACATTAATCTTTCAATCTTATCATTATATGTTTTAACAACTAGGACGTGGCCGGCGCCGTTATTGAAGTTTAAAGAGAGAAGTAGCAGTTTTGGGAATTGTGAATGTACGTTGTCACACAATTCTTGTGACTTTTGAACAAAATCGATGGTCTCGGTCAACAACTGAGCTACAATCATTGGCGATAAGAAACTTGTGGTACTTAGAAACGTTTTTTTGTTTCAGCACTAACCTTCCTTTGTGGTTAGGGTCTATATGACCCGAACTTTATCTTCTCGATGCGATATCTCCGGAACGATTGAGGCTAGATACATAAATTTTTGAGAGCTCTACAACATACCATTTTGAAATTGTCCCAATGTCTGCTCTCAGATACATCTTTAAAATTTTGGTTATGCTTTTTGTGGTTTTCAGAAATCAACCATAAAGTAAAAAACTTTAGATATTTTGCAACAAACATAACTTATTTTGCTGAAGTCATATTGAAACACGTTCAATTGATATGGTTACTGATAGATTAAGAGCTTATATTCAAGCAATAAAAATATTTGGTTTCACAGACCATAGCTGATTATTTGAAAAGTTTCTGGAAAGTTTATCAACTATGATTTCATAATCATAACTTCATGAATAATGGAATTTTGATTGAAAAAAATGTTTTTCTGTTCAATTACATTCATTTGAAATCAAAATTGATAAATTTATTTTGAAGATACTGATAGGGTGACAAATTTGAGCTCAAAATCCTAGAAAGTCAACATTTTGAGGACTTAATGAGAGGGATATCGATTATTGCTTTATGCTTTTCGCTACACTGCGCACAACTACTCTAAAAATTTTAATTTATTTATCAAATAATGTTATAAGAAAATAATAACGACCCCTTGATTAACTCAAGAATATGAAATCAGCATATTAAGTCCATCTGAAATACGGCACAGCGTACCCCGGAAATCACTCAATCTGTGTTTTTCACGGTTCTGAATTTAAGAAAAAATAGTAATTTTTCATTGATTTACACGTTTCTATAGAAAAATTGTCGTTTTCTTCTATCTGAACGAATAAAAAATCCAGTGTATAGAATGGTGAAAGCAATGCAATGTATGACGTCAGCGAAAATGTTTGAAGTAATTCAGTCCTATGAACTTATTCACTTATTTGATTATTTCAAATTTGTCGTCTTATTAAAATTCAAAAGAAAATGAAAATTTAGAAGTTCAGAGATTGAAGCAAATTAAAAAATTATAACCATTGACTCGTGATGAATTAAGGAAAACGGTGGAGAAGTAGAGACAATTTAAAAAAAAGTTGCCTGTACATTTCGTTAAGAAGCTTAAAGTTCTGGAATGTATATTAAATAGATGGTCAACAATTTTGATCCCAACATTTTAAGCAACTCAACAAAAGTTTTTTGGTGAAATCAGTCCAAGGGATTGACAGTTACAGCTGCTCGAGTTAATAGAGCTCAAATATTTAATATAAACTAGCTGATCCCATACGAACTCCGTTTCGCTTTCAACTTTGAATAAGTTCCGAATACATTGTTAAGTTATAATCGCAAACATATTAGACAATTACTTTTCTGACGTCTGCTACTTAATTTGAAATCATGAATCAATTGACTGTGGCGAAAAATCGCCGTGTATAAATGTCGACTCGATCGTTGCACAACAACGCAATTATTGCCAAAAAATTAAACCCCTTTTGTTGACCTCTTATACAATCTTTGAAACCTGAAATCGATTACCCTTCCCTCAAAACTCCCGTGTGCAAATTTTCTAAGCAATCCTTTGCATAATAACGTCAATATTGCTAAAAACAGTGAACAATTAATTAATGTGGACGACCACTTTCGTCGACCCCTGGCAAAACATTTGACATCTGAAATCGATTGCCCGTCCCTGAAAACTACCGTGTGCAAATTTTCATCCCAATCCTATCTATAATAACGACGATATTGTAAAAATATTGAAAGGTCAATATGGACGACATTATCGCATTAACAGTGAATAGTTAATATGGGTGACCCCTTTGGCCGACCCCTGACTTTAATTTTGATAAGTGAAATCTATTGTTTGTCCCTAATAACTCCTATGTACGAATTTTCATCCCAATCCGATGTATGAAAACGTCAATATCACTAAGATATTGAAAAGTTAATATGGACGACCCATTTTGCCGGCCCCTTACATTGAATATGATACCTCAAATCGATTAAGCATCACTCAAAACTATCGTTTACCAATTTTCATCTGAATACGATGTATAATAACGTCAATATCGCAAAAACAAGGAAAAATTAATATGGATGACCCCTTTGACTGACCCCTTACACAAAATTTGATACCTGAAATCGATTGCTCATCTTTCAAAAGACTCATGTGCAAATTTTCAACACAATCCGACGAAAACTAACATCAATATCGTGAAAACTCTAAAAAAATCTAGGTTCTGGATTAAAACAGATAAATGACAACTACAATGTTCATGGTAAACTACTTGATCTAGCTTTCGTCAGTGACACATGATTCGATTCGATTTTTGTAATCCACCGTCAGCACTTTTAAGAATTGACTCGCACCATGCACCGTTTATTTTAAAACTTAACAATGGCTATGCATTCAGCTACCCCGAGTGTGTTGTATCCCAACAATATGACTTCCATAACTGCGACTTCGAAGCATTAACCAACGCTCTTGAAGTGATTGACTGGACCACATTGCTAACATACACAAACGTTGACGACTGCGTTTCTTGTTTCTATGAACACATATACGATACTTTAGCAATGTTTGTCCCTAAGAAAATAACAAAATCTGAATCGACAACCCGAAAGCCGTGGTGGAATAAGCATCTCAGGCTGTTGCGAAACCGAATACACAAAACAAGAAAACGTTATTTCCGTTCAAAATCAAATGAGGACAAATGCATGCTTTCGGAAGTAGAACTCAAATCTAATCCAGCTGCATTTTGGCCGTATATCCGAAGCCGCAAAAATACGAATAGGATCCCTACTGACGTTACCTACTGCCAAAGCTCGAAAAACGTCAGCAAGTTTATGTAGCTTACATAGATTTCTCTAAAGCCTTTGACCGAGTGCCTCATAAACTTGTGATAGAGAAAATCAGACACTTGGGACTTCCTGAATGGATTATTAAGTGGCTTGAGTCGTATCTAAACTCCCGCTCAGCTTACGTCCGAGTAAACTCTGTTCCGTTAACTTCGTGATACCTTCTGGTGTTCCCCAAGGTATTCATCTTGGGCCACTTATATTTATCATGTTCGTGAACGATTTGTGCTATCAGCTGACCTCACAAAAGCTATTTCACGCAGACGATTTAAAGCTTTTTCGCCAAATCACAACACCACTTGACTGTATTTTACTGCAGAATGATCTTGACGCTGTTCTAAGGTGGTGCAAGTTGAACGGGATGTTGGTAAATGTAGAAAAGTGTAAACTAGTGAGTTTCTCAAGATCACGCAACTTGCTCCGCCATAATTACGTTATGAATGATTGCTCTTTGGAAAGGGTCGACACAATTAAGGACCTAGGTGTAATCTTTGACAGTCGGATGAGATTCCACACACACGTTGCCACCACAATCGCAAAGGCGTACGCAGTGCTTGGCTTTCTTCGTCGTAACACTATTCATTTCAACGATATTTATGCTTACAAGGCTCTTTAATGCTCGATTGTCAGAAGCATTCTCGAGTACGCAGCTCCTGTTTGGGCCCCGTATTAATTAACTCTTAGCCAATCCATCGAAGGTGTCCAGCGAGCCTTTATTCGCTTCGCTCTACGGCAATTAGGATGGAATCCAGAAATCACAACATCTTACGAACACCGATGTAACCTTATTCATTTAGAAACGCTGTCCCGTAGAAGGAAATTCTTACAGTGTCTTTTCACATATGACATTCTGAGCGGTAACATCGAAAATAGTGAGTTGTTACAAAATGTCCATCTATTCGCTCCTACACGCCCACTTCGAACTCAACAACTACTTTGGATTTCCGCTCACCGAACAACGTATGGATACTTCAACCCAATGGACACGTGCAACCGTTACTTCAGAGAGTGTTCCAGCACTTTGATTTTGGCATTTCAAAACAAGTGTACAAAAATAGGTCTGTGTACAATTTTTAGCACTGTCTGTTTAAGTCTGTGCGAAATTATCCTTCGAAGACATTAAATGAATAAATAAAAACAATATATGTCTTGTATGGACGGCCCCCTTCAAAAGGCGTCATCCGAGAATCTGAAAACATTTTTCATCATTCCTGGTCCTAATGAACATCCATGCCATATTTCAGACTTCTAGCTATTAAGACGGCTGAGTCTATAGAGGACAAACAAACAAACAAACAAACATACAGAAATTGCTTTTTATATCTATATAGATGAAAACAGTTAACGAAGCTTTAAATTTGAGTTAACCAAACTAAGCTGAGCTGTTCGGGAAGAATTGCATTTGTCAGATAGGGTAACATTAAATCTCAATTCTTCACTGTCTCTTCTGGGATTTCCTAAAGGAGTCATGAAGAATCACTACAAATATTTTTATTGTATGTCTTGACATAAATAATAGTATGGAATTTAAAACAAAATAAGCTATTTGAACCTGAAGTGTATCGAATTTTTCATGTTATATGTTTCCAATACTAATTTGATCAACTCTAACTCTCATCCATGTAACAAACATGTTTCAAAGATTAAGAAAAAAAAAATCATTTCATCAACATTAACCCTAGATTAAATTTAAACCTTTTAACTCACCTTAAATCGCACCCGGAACTCGTATTTCTTGCCGGGCTGAGGTTTGGCGCAGGGTGCCAGAAACCATCGCTCCTCGTGTATCCGGAGACCTACCAGCAGCTGAACGACCGGCCCAATATTGTACCGTTTGCAAAGTTCGGTGCACAAATCCTCGCATGTATCTTCCTCGTCCAGCGGTAGGTCTATAAATTTTTCATCCAAATAAATGTACACCTGACACTTGCCACTGTCACCCGACATGGTCGACATCTGCTGCTGCTCAATGACCCTCCTCCACCCACCTCCCCGTGGAAGGGAATCCTATAGACACCACTATTTCCAGGTTTCCGTTTTGTTTCGAAAACACTATTCAGATTACTACCCCTCCTGGGTAACGGATAATTTCGCGAATTGTTTGTACTAATGATTCGGTTACACCACAACGCTACTCGGCACTAGGGAAGTTTTAACTTTCATTCATACTAGCATAAACAAACATTTCAGATAATCACAATTCACTGGTCTCGAAAGTTGAAGGGCGCTTTTCTTCGTTGCATTCAGTAATGCGCCGGCTGATGGCGACAAACGAAAATGTTATCACAGTTCGTACTCTCCGTTGTTATGATGCAAAATGTTTATGCGCACAAGACATAGCTTCAGGCGATGTTTCAGATGCTGCTGTTTTTGTTGATGTACTTGCTATGTCTGCCTAAGTAACTATCGTTGTCGAATTCTGGGAAAAGGAAAACACAAATTGATCATCAATGCACACAGCCAGATTTGTTGCCAGAGTAAACATTTCCGGAAATAAAATGATTGTTACAACCAGCAACCGGCAAACAGAAATCACAACCCGCTCGAATTGCATCCAACGATCGACTGACGGTTCATCTCGCTCCATTGATAACGCCTAACCCTGACCTAGAGCCAGAGAAGATTCTTGCTTCTCACGGGTGGCGGCGGGCGTTCGTCGCGGAGAAAACTGTTTTTCTGAATTGTCGGTCACATTCCTAGATTCACTTTTTCCGACACTTTCCGCGGGGAGTTCAATGGCCATGCAAATGAGGTTTTTGTAGTTTAGAAAACGGCGGCGTGATATTGTTGTAGTTTCTGAGACGTAAATAAAAACACATCGAGTGTTGATACGTTCGTTGGGGAAACATCTATTGGCTTTCAGACTTATATGTATTTTCAGCACATTGACAAGAGTTATAAAATATTATTGTCACTGGCTTCAGAATTCAAAAATTCAGGATAAAAATTAAAAAAGATATATGAAAACTCAAATTATAAAAAAAAAATCAAATTAAAACAACTTCTAAATTTATTAGCCTAATTCAATCGAGTTGTTTTACAAATTGGTGCTTTTAACAAAGCATTAGAAAATCGAAAACTTAGTCATATGGTGATATCAAAATTTTGAATTTCCGCTAATAAAACTTTCAAAATATGAGAAAATTTGAATGTGGGTGTTTCGTTCTCTAGACACACAGTACATAAAAAATTCAACCAACTCAGATCGGTTTTCAGATCTAAAAAAAACTTAATCCTCGAGTAAATACTAGATACAACAAATAAAAAAAACTGGTTTTATAAAACTTCGGTAAAATTTCTTCACTTTTTTTCGACGTTGATAAGATCCCAAGTAACTATAGCAGACTAATAGATGAAGTTTTGGTTGTAAAAGAGGCTTGAGGAGTCTACTACGGTGTTACTTGGGATTTCGTTCGCACAATCTGTAAATAGAGAAAAGAAAAAAAAATCTTACATTAATATGGCTGTTAAAATTAGAATTTAATAGGAACAGAAGTAAGATATTGTTGAGAAATGAGATTTCAGACGCAGGTTTGTGTTGGAATTGAGTTATAGTTTATTGATTCCCTGCGGCAAGTTGTTATACATTAACTTGTTAGTATAGCGATTATCATTTTGTCGCTTACAACTAACTGATTCCCATACTCAGAATTAGTTCTTAATTCTAAATCGATTTTTTTAATTTCTTTCAGAATAAACTGCCAACACTGCTGGGTTACTCTGACCACCTACTGGGTTAGCTAAGTTGATCGTGTACGATGACGACATTTGTAATGTTGTCATCATCGTCTATCATCTGTCAAAACGTTATTCTATAGTCCTATTTGCCGCTGGTAGTGTTCGTGACATTATGCTGGGTGTTTCACTAGCACTTTTCAGTTTTGGGTCAATTAACCTCAAAAAACGACCATGTTCGTTGACCGGCTGCCCGTTTTTTGTACCGAGAGTTTTTGAGGTTAATTGTCCCGTCTCATCTGTACACGCTCAGCAAGTGTGCGTACGAAATGCCAAAAACAACTCTACTGTTATTAGCGAATTGACTGCGCGAAAGGAAAACGAAACCAAAACAAAACAATGTGGTTTTTATTTTCCCACGGAGGAGTCGGCAGCGATCCGGAATCCAGAACGATGTGGATCCGAAAACGTGAGAGTTAACACTTCCCCTCAATTCCCAAATAGAGAATGCCGAACAGCTTCGCGTGCCTTGCCTTCGTAAACGCATCAGCTGGTTGATCCTCAGTCGCTTCCTCAGTCTCTCTGATGAACGCATACTTGACATCCAAGAGTTTCATCCGCTGATGGTTTCGTGCCTCCTCCAGGTACATAGAATGTTGTCCTCCATCAAGTTACAAGGAATGCTGACCACACCTAATTCACCCAGGAAGTCTGCTAACTAACAACCTTTCTTTACTCTATGACATAGCGCCCCAATCTCAGCTTCGGTCGACGAGAGACTGACCGTTTGCTGACCACAAAATTAGATTACCGAAAATCAAGTTTGTATAGCTCGATGCAGATCTTCGATCATCTGAATCGTTAGCGAAATCCTTGTCCGCATATCCAATTTGTGGATTTCGATTCGCGTTTTTGCGGAATACCAACGCCTCGAAGGCATCGCAGAACATGCTTCAGGCCTAGCCAGCGCCTATCCGCCATGCTGGCCTGATATTTGCTGATACCGCAGTAGAGATATCTGGTCTAGATGACGTCACCAGATACTGCAAACAACCGATCAATTCCTTGAACGACTGCTCACTATCGTTCAACTTCGTCCAGCGAATTTTCTGGATGTTTTGCTTGATGGTCATTCCCAAGAAAGTCTAAACCTTCAACAGATCCTTCACTTGGAATAGACTTCCAAGCTCGGTTTTTATCCAGATAACCTCGGATACATCTTTTCCGGAAATCAGCATGTCATCCACGTATGGAATGAGGATGAGTTCTCGAATGCAGGATCGGTAAACGCTGCTGTCACTCTTTAAGGGAACGAAACCAAGTTTTCCGTCGATTTGCAACCTTCGATTAGCCGATTTAATCATTTGGCAACTGCGTGAAGATAACCTCTTCAAAAATCCCGTTGAGCAATACAGTTTTGACGTCCATCTGTTGAACAACCATGCCAAGGCGGTGCGAACGCCAAAGCCAAGACTCTACGAACGCTCTCCATTTTGGTCTTTGGGAACACCCTTCCGCGACTAATAGAGCCTTGTAGCGACCACCGTAATTCACGGTGAACACCCACTTAGACAGGATGGGTTTCCTGTGACCTGGCGGTAAGCTAACCGCTTCCCAAGTTTTGTACTCTTTCGAGCTGCCATTTCCTCTTCGTCGATGGCGGCTTTCCAGGAGTCCCAGTCGTCCCGGCGCTTCAGCTCACTAATGTTTTGAGGTAGCTCCTCCTGAATGACTGCGGCTACGTTAGCAACGTACCGATGAGTAGCTCTTCGAGTTCGCTGACTTCGTCTCAGCACCGGTTCAGGATTGACGGAATCTTGTTCATAATCGTCATCTTTTCGAAACTCCGCGATGCTCTCGTAGTCGCTCTCTTCTTGGTCTTACACAATCACACTGTTGACCACAGCGTTATTGGGATCAGCAGGCAGATCGACAGACTGCTCGGACACATCGGCTGACCGCTCAGGTATGTTTTCGGGCGCATGCACATCGGCTAACCGCTCAAATGTGGTTTCAGGCTCTGATGGGTTCTCAACTGGCTTCTCGGTAGATGAGGGAAGTGGATCTACGTGTTTGAGTTGAGGTTCCATGAGGATGGATTCATCGAAGACCACGTTACGGTGAATCTCGACGGATCGCTTCGAACCATTCCAAAGGCTGTATCCGTGTTTTGCATAACTCACGAATACCAGGCATTTGGGTTTGGAATCGAGCTTCTGTCGCTTGTCATTCGAGACCAGTGCGTACGCTAGGCACCCGAAAATACGCAGATTGTTTAGCTTTGGCCTCCGACCGAACCACATTTCATAGGGGATCTTGTTAACCACAAGTCCTCGAGTTGGTGACCGGTTCGTCAAGTACGCAGCGCACAAAACGGCTTCACCCCACATAGCCTCCGGTTGCTTGCTGATCCATTGCTCTTGCCTTCTCCATCAGGATTTGGTTGGCTCGTTCGATGACGCCGTTCTGCTGCGGAGTATACGGGACCGTGAATACCATCTGAGTTCCTTTCGCAGCACAGAATCTTTGAAATTCATTGCTTATGTATTCACGCCCGTTGTCGCATCGCAGCTTGCACAGCTTTTGACCGAAGTGTGCTGTAGTCATTGCCTCGTATTGCTTAAATCACTCGAAGACCTTGCTCCTGCGTTTGAGCAGGTACACGACCTTGAAATAGGTGTAATCGTCAATGAAGGTGACGAAATATCGAAACCCGTCGAACGTTGGAACCTCCATATATCCACAAACGCCGGAATGTTCAAGTTCAAGTGGTCTACCCGAGCGAGGGAGCTCAGCATTGTGGTATTTGTTGGCCTGCTTTCCGGTCATACAACTTTCGCAGACAGTATGGTGATCGAGTTTTGGTGGTAAACGACAGATACCCACCGCCATTTTGTAACGAACCGACTGCTGCACTGAAGTGAGACCTGAATCCCTAGTCTCATAAGCCATTGCTGGACTGTTGTTTGGCTTTCAAGCAGTGCTTTTTGAACAGGTCGACCAGATCAGATCATGTCGAGACACTATAGGCTGTCGACTATTTTGCCTCTGGCAAATACCTCCTCAGAATACTCAAACAGAACTTGATTTTATGAAAAGTGCGCCTTTTCCCTCTTTCGGCACATTTGCTAACAGAGAGCAAATTTTTTCAAGCTCAGGAATTTAAATAACGTTATTCTAAATAATTGGCTTTATTATTTAACCAATGGCGCTCTTTAACACTAGTTTCGTTTTGCTCGAAGAATTGCTCCCGATTTTGCTGTTTCGATGACAACTGGTTCGGCGAGGATTTGGGCGTCCTCTAGAACTGTCTCGTCCCGGACCATGTGCTGGGAAGCACCGGAATCCACAACGAACCGGACCTTACGCTCATTTCTGCTGGTGGTCCCAGCAGTTGAGCGACGACCTTAAACAGCAGCATCATCGATTTTCTTTTTCGACCTTTACGTAGGACTGGGCAGCGGTTTTTGTAATGCCTGTTTCGCCATATCCGAAGTACACAACTTTGTCCGCTTTTCGAGCCTGCATCGCGGTGTTGTGTGGTCCCGAAGATCTATCAGGCAAATCTCGGAAGAATGAAGAATGAAAAGCAACATCTGTTTTGTAAAAATGATCTAATAAAATCTTCCACTCTCTCTAAGAGTTTCCTTCCGCCAGAGAAGGAACTAGATAGAGTGATACCAATTTTGAAAAAAAAAAAACAAAAAATCTTTTTATGATCATCTGATAATGGTTATAGTTAAAAGCATTTGAATAAAATTGAACATTGTATTTGTTTCTATTCCGAGATCATATTTAGCTTATTAACTACTAGCTGACCCGGTAAACTTCGTATTACCTTTTGTATGTATGTATGTATGTATGGTTCCCCCATCGGTAGCAAGGTCCTGCCTATGTCTGTGTGGCTCGGCCTTCGAATTACTTCTAGGGCTTCCACGGCCGATGGTTCGTCGAAAGAAGGCATCCAACCCTCAGAAGCCTGCAATGGTTGGCAACCCACTCCGCTTGCAATAGTTTCTTCAGGTTATCCCCAGATGCATTCCTTCTTAAAATATATGATTTATCATATATTGATCTTAAGAATAAGGAAAAATATAATGCAGGAATATATAAAATAAAAATATAAGAATATATCTAATGATATAATGATAACAATGTTAAAAAGAAATAAAATAATAATTCATCCAATTAGAATATAAAATAATAATAATAAGTATTTAAAAGGATACGGTTTCTTGCAATCGTCAGCAAGTTTGGATTTGGATTTCAGTTCTGGTATTCTGCATAGAAATCTCATATTCACAACACTTAAAGTCAATTTATTTGTATTCCGATTTTTTTTAAACAGAGCAATCAAAACCCCGTCTTCAACCCACACACAAAAGCTCACTGCACTTGCAAATCATAAAAAACATAAGCCAAGTCTACTATTGAACCCCGTTGAACGCGACCGAGATCATTTTTACAATTTATACGAAACCTCTCATTACAACCTAACTCTTCCACCGGGATTGAGTATCCATTTGGAAAAAACTTCCTTTTAAAAGCTAATCTCTTCCAGGAACTTTTTCACGGTGTCGAATATGCTTTTGAATCCCGCGCTTATGCTAAACACTACCCAAAAACAAAAAAGCCCGCTTGCTCTCAAAGTTTTTTTCTTCAGCAAATCCACTCTTCCAGCTCATTCTATCGCTGTTACTCTCCGCACTTTTCTCATTCCACTTCCTGAACCTGAAAAATTACCAACACCTATGCACGACGCACCCAAACTTTCAAAGCCTCAATCCCGCTTCACCACCACAAATTGAAATATTATGGTCGGAATCGAAGTACGTCATCAAACCCAAAAAATCACAATCCCAATCAGAAATTAATGCATACCACGAAATTTTCATTCAATCTAGCAAGTAGGTAAAAAGATCGCCTCAATTCGGCTCATTCTGATTATCCTGAAATCCAAGCAGGCCGACTACAGGCATAACACACTAACACAACCGCGCGCGACGCCAACGAACTTTCGCACATAACGGGGAAGAAAAAATCGACGACTTGCGGCACAGCCTCTTCGGAAAACTTTCATTCATCATAGATCTAAATTCTTCTTAATAATCAGCAATCTGACCAATTCACTTCCGTAAAAAAAGACCAAACGGCACCAAGTATCACAATTGACCCTCGATCAGCACTCGAAACCAAAACAATGCTTATTGTAAAAGCGATCGGAGCGCACACAAAAACCGAACCGTACTGGTAAACTTCGTATTACCTTTTCCTCAATAAATCGTTAGAAAATGTTTAACTTCATCTACACATCTTTTAATTATTCGTGCTCGTGAATTACTTTTCATGAAAATCGTTTTAAAGTTGCTCGATTTGTGTCCCATTTCAAGTTGATTTTGTATGGGAGTCTCCTTCCATAAAAAGTGAGATTTTCGACGCTATTATACAAATCATCCCTGACCGGAAAATTCCTCGGATACAAATTTTACTTCATGTTACAAAGAAAACGCCTCCATTTTTATATATGAGAAGATAGCAGGAGGATATGATTTTGTATGGGAGCCTTTCTTCCATTAAAAATGAGATTCCCAAAACTATTCTACAAACCATCTCTGGCCCGAAAAACCATCTGATACCAAATTTCACTTCATTCCGACCGTCCGTTTATACGTGATGGTGGTAACAAAGAAAACGCCTCCATGTTTATACATAAGATATATTAAAAAAAATTGACATTGAACTTGAAACTTAGACTGGTTGTCGAAAACTAGAAAACACAAAAAGTTATTTTGAAAAGGCTGGTAAAATTTCGATTTTTGACGAATAAAGATTCCAGATATAGAAAATTAACCATTTTTTTAAATAATAAAAACGCATAAGATTGAAACATCAGTTTCAAAAAAAGGTTTTACATGTTTGGTTGTGAGGTAAAAGTATTCCAAGACTGTCGAGAACTATTATTATATTAGAGAAATTAACTTGGAATATATTTTTTGAAAAATTTGCGAACATTACTTTTGCCCAGTGACGTGTTTTTATCATTTTTTCGATGTGAAAATGAAAATCCCAAAATTTTCCGGGTACATATTTCAATTTTTTTTCCGGTTTGCTAGCAACTCTGGTTTTTATCCAAATTATAGGAAGAACGACAAAAACAATCTTTATGAAAGCGTCTGTAAACTTTTCTGAAGAAACTTATACGCTTAATGTAAACCAAAACAGTTCTAAGCTATGGTACGTTTTTATGCATTTATTACTAATGCGCGTGGAGACTTATTGGATCTAAAAAGGTATGAATTTTAGTTTTTTGGACAAGGTGTAACTTTTGGGTGCGGCTATACCCCAATAATTGAAACACCAATCAAACCTTTAAAACCGAATTCAACTAACTGCGAAAAACTATAAGTGAGTTTAAATCTTCGAATACATCCGAGAGGAGTCTTTGAGGAAGATAAATAACTCTTTTTCATTAATTCATTGTATTTATTGTACTTTGAAATGAGCCATCCCACGAGACGAGTGTTATGTTCATTTCAAGAATTCTCAATGTTCTAATACGTCACCCGTTTCGTCCCACGTTCGTTGTTGGTTTAGAAATCAACGAATGCGTATTTGATTGTGACTAAGTGAATCAAATAATTACCATATCGTGTTCGGGTTCGGCTTCGATAAAACTTGTTTTCCTGGCAAAAACAAAACCCATTCACATGATCTAGAATTGGGAGTTCAACCCCTTGTGATGAAAGCTCGTGCCATGCACTAGCTGGAGTGATTCGATTACTAGTTATGGGGGGGGGGGGGGGAGGATGAGGTTCTTCTAAAAATGACGTTCTGGTCGAGCAGTAGCTGAATGGTATCTGTAACACAATTTTCTCACATTTTTCACAACCGGCAGCATTTCTGACGGCATCACAACTCGATTAGTATTCAATATTGTACAATGTATGAAAGCTTTTACGAGTCAAGGCCGGTCAAGTTCGACCCGGTTGAGGATGTTACGATATTTTCTCCTAAGGCAGCAAATTTTCTAAGAACGTGATTTGATTTTTTCATAGAGGGCTGCTCTATAATATCCAGCTCGGTAAACCTTATATTTTCAATACAGATAAGGTTTGATAAAGACAGTAAAATTTATGAACCAAGGTTCAAATGTACCGTCAACTCGCACAAAAAGATACTTCAACTAAATAATATAAGTTGGTAATGACATGAGCAATGCCATTTAATTTCCTCTTCGGTTCCATATCCGGGCAGTATTGAATACTGAAGAATGGATGGGTGATGGAAGTATAATTTCGTTAATGGGCTATTAACTGATTCCAGCGCTTCATAAGGGTGAATCAATAGTAGCGATACAATGAATGGCGAAACAAAACGCACAACAGCTTGACTCGATGATGCAAGATAGAATTGAGTTTGAAATGTCTCATGAACTCAGGCTTGTTTCCCAAATTTTTCCTGAAGGCAAATGATAGAAAGTATTGACGCATGTTGTGTGTTTTGATACTGTATGTTGCGTTAATTTTTAAGATTGCATTAGAAGCTCTCTTCAGGAAAGTTGATAATACCAAAACGCGATAAATACTTTATACCACATACCTACATCATCGTGCGGCACGTTTTAACTTCGAAGCAAACGAAAATTCCTTGTCAGCCATTATTTTGTACGTTTTTAGAAGCCAAACTGTTTGTGATCAATTTTGTTTATTAAGTATTCTAGAAAACTACTTAAACAACCTCGAATCCTTAATTTTCATTCACCACACGCAATAGTCTTCTCATGGCTTCAATAATACCCTTCAAAGCGGCAACAAGGGAATGCATTCGCAAATATAAAACGTAATAATCCGAACCTTGTCAAAACATCGGCACATGACGGTGTGTGATTAGCGCAAGCCACATGGATATTTTCGCTGTAAAATACATGCGCTGATCCTGGGATCGATTGGAAACACGCGAATCGAACACTTTCCGTAAGACATTGACGCGCGATTTGATTTTAATTACTCGATTACAGGCACGCATAGGTGCGATCAAATGAACATCTTCCGTAGCTTTCGACTAGACATAGAAATGTTTGGAAACTTTGAAAAGTTCCCTAAATCAAATTGTTTTGCCACAGAGCCTAAAGAACAATATTGGCAAGTAGCAGACTAGAGTTACAATACCTTTTCATTATTCGTTACTGTTTTTCAATGCCAAAAAATTAATTTTGGAATGTTGAAATTGAAACCATTGCACATTGGGGGAAAAGTATAAAAACCACAAAGAAATTCAGTATCTTCCCTCCTACACAGACTAAATCTATGAAAATATACTTTCCTTAAGTGAAAATGCCCGGAAAATTAATTGGACATAGTTTTGAACACCACAGGAGCTTTCGAACGAAGGTATAATCCCCTCCACACACCCCCCCCCCCCCCCCCCCCCCCCTTCCTATATTTTGTAAACAATCCAGAAAAATACTGATTTGGACTAGAAAATTGTGATAAAATCACAGAGAACAGACGTACAAGCTCGAACAAAAAATCTTCAAAAAAGTGTGTAAAATTTCAAATGCAGACATCCAAAAAATATGTTGAAAATTGACTTTAAACAGTGGCACCTATTGCGCCGTTCAAAAGTTACAAATCAAATTTTCAAGTGTACAGTTTTCGAAAAAGCGTAATTGTATATATGAACTCATAATTAAACTAATGCCGCTGGAAATTTTACAAAAGTTTCGTGGGCTAGCTTGTACGTCTGTTCTCTGTGATAAAATATAGACCAATCATGCGTATTTTTTCGAGGAATCAAATGAAGGCTGTTTGAGCTACCACATGCTTCGGAAAATGGAGTTGTGTCAAATTTGACCCTTAATTCCCCTATAATCTTCAATTAATTATGAAAAAGTAAGTTTGGACTTAGAATGAACCAAATGAGACATACTTGTGTGATTTTTTTCAAGGAATCGAACGAAGGCGTACAATTGATTGTTCAACATATGTTTTTATTATGAATTCATTTCTCGAGGTGAAGTTTGCAATAAATAACTGTTCTGTTTGATGATAAAGTTATAAAACTTTGTGTAGGGGAGAGTGGGGTAACGTGGGCCATGGGGAAACGTGGGCCACTCTGAATATCTCAGATGTGTGAAGAGATAAAAATCTCAATCCAACTGTCATCGTCGTCGCTTTGCTCAAGCATATTTTTCTATATGTTGTTGACTTAAATACGCATTATATGCTTCTTTTATTTATCATACCTAAAAAAGTTTAAAAAATTACTAAAATAATTAAAAAAGCAACCGCTAATTGCATCGATGGGGGACCGAAAGTTCATAACAAAAATATGCTTATACGCTTATGATCTTAGTTTTGTCATGTTCTTTCACGTGGAAAACGAATTTTTGATGAAACATCAATAAGTCACACAAACGCAACCAATAGACAAATCATAACTTATGGGGAATCGTGGGCCACACATCTTGAACCATCTATATTTTTATGTTTTTATACACATTCAAAACTTAAAACACATTGCAAAAGGAACAGGTAGCGGTATGTGCTCGTTGCCCGTTTCGAATACTGGACGTTTCGCAATTTATGTCAAGGGAATTGGCATAGCTGAGGAAAAGATAGTATTTGATTACTTTTTGTGAAATAAGGACGCACTCTTTTTTCGGAAGCCTTGGGGGCGGGATTATAATTTGCATGCTATCTTGGTTAGTCAACAATACAGTTATAGTTTCTCGAGACTTTTTACCCTAATAACCCTGGATACCGTAAGTGCCTCTGCTTACGATTCTATTCCCTCAGCAGTCTCAATGAGTGCTATGATTGTTTTGCGTGGTAACCAAGATAGACGCGCAGGTTATTTTCTTGGCCATAATTGCGGCGCTGCCGCAAACCCAAGGTGGATACATACAAACATACATACATACATACATACATTCAAAACTTAAAACACATTTTCCCTATCTGTAAAGTTCTCTTATGCCAAATGAAGAAAAAAGAAAAATGATGATAAACGCGGTATAAATGTTTACATCATCACACGGTTAAGCGAGACAACACAAGTTGAGTTCGTGGTAACACAACAGTGTTGCCAGATATTCTGGGTAAGAATATCAAAGTACTCATTGAGAAATGAGTGTTTTCACGGTTAGGGAATATAAGAAGTGGAAAATGACAATTAGCTATCGCTAATTAATATAGTTGTATTCTACTAACCTCTCAGACGAAACATGAATGAAGATAACTCTTTTCCACCACTGAAACCTGCGTTTTCAACAACAATCAATTCTAATGCAATAATTTTCATATTTTGTTTGTTGTTGAAACAAAACCTCTTTTTGACATTCAAATACAAAGATATTTTCATGATAAGCTTAACTCAAAACACAAATATATTTTGATAATGGTATCATGCATTGTTGAATAATTGTAACAATTTCAAAAGATGTTAAGCATTGTGTTTAAACATACTCTTATTAAAAGCTCCAAAAAATTCTTTACAGTATTACTGAAAAATCCTATTTCAAGGGTATTTCTAGTAATTTTTTCAAGTGTAATTGAAGTTATCTGGATTAATTTTGACGACTAATTTGGATCGAAAAAGGAGAAATTTGAAAGATCAACTTAAACAAATAGCTTACGAATAATTTTTTTTCCCAAACAGGGCGTTTGATATGAGATCTTTTGCTATTCAACTCTGCAAATTATGATAGATGTCGAATTTGTCGTTAATAGGCTACAAAAAATACACCGGGTCATGCATCAAGATAATTGGTAGATTTATTTTTTTAATTCTATTATGTGCTGCTGCTGAATTAAACATAATCACTAGAAAATATAAAATTAACCTCATTTTACATTTTCAAGTATACAACCAAGAGTTTTAGATTCATAATCAATCTTTTATTTACTTGTTTTTGTATGATTGATAGCTTTTTTAATGTCTGTAATAAAATGCGATGCTTCAACAAATTTTAAGTGATTTTTTGAATTTATTATCTAATTCTTCGAAATAGTTCGACCCAGAGTTCAGAGTTCCGGGGAAAAAATTAAGTTTTTTTTTTTCATTTTAAACGTTATCGACTAGAGAGATTAAGGTAGTTTTTAAAATTTTAAAACTTACGATTTTCTAACTACACATTTTTTGACCTGTTGGATTCTTCCATAGAAATTTGGATAATTCAGAATTTGGAATTTTGGGTTGAATCCCTGATCTTGGAACTAAAACTGAATTTTGATTTCCTGTTCAGTCCGACGAGTGGACTGAAAGTTGGAAAGAGAGCGCGAGAGAAGAGAGAACACAGTCGTGAGCCAATCAGCGAGCAGCAGCCGACAAACCGAAGGTATAAAAACGCGCGCTGCCGCGCGTATGTCGTCATTCGTTATTAAACCGCCAAACCGTCAAGATCGGCGGAAGTGAAAAGTGTAAATAGAAATTGTAAATAGAAGTGAAGAGAAAATAAATAGTACATAAGTTGAGAAATAGTGCCTTCTTTCTTCGCTGCTTCGTTCCGACGCTTGGTTCCCGAGTCCAGCTGCCACAATCGGCTCTTTTCAGAGCCCCTTAATCCAGAAAGAGTTTTGGATCTCGGCCAACAAGGCGATCGAGATCCCCCCGAGCCTTGGCCGCCAGGCAGCGTCATGAGGACCTGCCTCCACTGATGGGACAACCATGCGTGGTTGTCTCTTCAGGTCCAATCCCACGAGGGAAGCGGACCATCAGTGGTTGTTTTCCCAAGCGCTCACGTTGACGCGGCCTTGGCCTCCAGGTACAGTCCGAGGACTTGCCTCCACTGGTGAGACAGCCACCAGGGGTTGTCTAGGAGAGGCTCACTCCCACGAGGGGAATGAGTCCCACCAGTGGTCGTTTTGCCAAGCGCCGCACCCACAGTCCACCAATGGCTTTTCATGGCCACAACATTTCCTTTTGTGAATTTTACGGATTTTGGGTCTAAATTCTCATATTTTCCGGTTTTCCCGGTGCGATTTTCAATTCCCGTTTTTTCACGGGCCACACTGTTATAAAATTATTATGAAATTATAGGCACACTTTAAAAATAATAATAAAAAAATGTTTTATTAAATTTTATTAATTTTATTTGCCACAATACTGTATCATTATTTGTGCCCTACCCAACACTGTACTCTTATTACACGAAAATCTTTAATCATAAGCCAGACTTCGCACTTTTTTTTGAACATGACTCATTAGCTTCTGTACAGTTGCATTACCCACCATTTTCACCGCTTTTGTCCAATCCTTTTTGTAAATTTTCCGATGTCATCAGCTGGTTTTAAGTAGGGGAAATGCACCCACCTCCATCGTATCCCTCTGATTCGTCTTAATTCATGAATGCAGGTTTTAGAGCCGAAAAATCACTTTCCACTTTAATTGGCTACTATTTTTTGAAATATTTGATTTTGAAATCACGAAGTGAAAGAAATTATTGGCGCACTCCGCCATATTGATAGACGAACTTAGTGATCCCCCAACGTTTTTCTTTATTTTAACGCTTCCTGTCAATGCTTGTAACTTTCAAAATCATAAAATTCAACAGAAAAATGTTGAAATAAAATTCGAAAAATGATTTCAAACTAATCTGAGTTATATAAATTTGGCAATTTTCGATTAAAATTGAATTGCTCAGCTTCCAAAATTCGTTGTAATTTTGCGACAGCGAATAGGAAACCGTTTTGCAAGAATTGGAATCAGGCCGGTTCATTTTCACTCATTTTTGCTGATCGCAGTCGGACTCGTAAAGATTGAACATAGTTGATTTCCAAGTAATTTTCTTTACCCTTCCAAAGCTGTTCGCAAAATATACGCACAAATCTATTTCTAAGCTATGTCACAAGCCCTTAAGAATATTATTCGAATTCTTTAGAAGCTTCCAGATTTGGACATTCGATGGGATTTTTAGTTTCAAGTTGAAGCGCTGCACAAGAATTTTCAATGCAAAGTTGGCTGGTCCAGAAGAAATATAAGGGTTTTTAAAATATGTTGAAACATCTTAATAAACAACCCTTCTTTCGAATTTTCAACTCTCTGAACATTCCCGGAGAGATTTCCGACAAGAAACCAAAAAATGCGCTTAATTTAGTTCACAAAATAGGACTTATTTTTTTTTGCTATCCTTAAACTAAGTATTGAGTTAAATTTGTTGACCGTGCAGCTACACGAAAAATTTCGTCACACCCCATTCCTCGTTCGTATAATTTTGTAAACGAGATCAGCGAACTGTCACCACAAAAGGTAAATACGTCACCATGAATCGGCCCATGTAAATTGAGAGGATGTTTGCGTTCAAATAATTTGAGACCTTCCCAATTCCCCCCTCCCCACATAGAGCTCTTTTCATTCGCTCTATCCTTCAATGACCTGATTACTTATCATCTTAAAAGACCTAGACAGACAGCCGTTAAAGTTGTGAAATTAATAAAGAAAAAAACTCCATACTCCAAAATTGATCATGAGATGTTTAAATAAGTTGAAATTTTATCTAAAGAATTTTCTTGAAATAGAAGGATTTAATTTTAACTAGCGCTTTAACGTTGTATTTTAAAACTTAAATCTAGGAAATATATGAATCCTTGATTGAATGGAAGATCACCAGTTTTTGCTGGTTATTTCATCAGTTTGCCGATTTTATTTCATCAGTTGTTAATGATTGGATTTTCTCAAAACTAATTAAAGGTAGTTTTTTTTTTCGGAAGTCCAGATCATGGAAGTTCCAAAGCCAATCCATCATTTGACACCGGAAGGCCAAATCAAAACAAACAAACATCAGCAGAAGCCATGAAAATCTTCGCTTCCTAAGCCAATCCATCTTTTTCCATCGGAAGGCCAAACAAAAACAACCAACCAGCAGCAGCAACCTTGAAAATCAGCGCTTCCCAAACCACTCCGTCTTTTTGATCGGAAAAATCTTCGCTTCCTAAGCCAATCCATCTTTTTCCACCGGAAGGCCAAATCAAAACGCACTATCAGCACCAGCAGCAGCCTTTAAAATCTACGCTTCCAAACCCAATCCGTCTTTTCAAGCGGAAGGCCAAATTAAAACAAACAATCAGAAGCAGCAGCCTTGAAAATCTGTGCTTTCTAAGCAAACCTATCTTTTTTCCACCGGAAAGCTAAATCAATGCAACCAAATAGCAGCATCAGCCTTGAAAATCTGCGCGTCCTAAGCCAATTCATCTTTTTTTACCATCGAAAAAATCTTAAGCTTTGGAAAACCCAGCCAGAAAAACTCCAGCATTGAAAATCTACGCTTACTAAGTCTTTTTCCGTTGCAAGACCAAATCAGAACAAACAATCAGCAGCAGCAGCCTTGACCATCTACGCTTCCTAAGCCAGTTGGTCTTTTTTCCATCGGAAAGCCAAATCGAAACACTAAATCAGCAGCTGCATTTAAAATATGCGCTTCCTAAGCCAATCTGGCTTTTTCCATCATAAGGCCAATTAAAAAAACAAACAGCAGCAGCAGTCTAAAATTATGCCTTTTCTTAGCCAATACCACCGGAGGACCAAATCAAAACACACTATCAGCAGCAGAATCAGCCTTTCTATCGGAAGACCAAATCACGCTTTTGTTAGCGTGATTTCTCTAAAATTTGAACTCAAACTGACCACTTTTTATATACCTAGGGATTCATTAGAACCTCCTCTTTCGATGGACATACTTTTTGTTTAGTGTTTCTAAATTTGTAGCAACGTTTTTCTAATTTACTGAAAGCTGGCAGATTTCAACCAATATGGCCAACATTTTCAGCAGGTTGGTGTACAAATTTCGCACCCCTGAACTTTACGCTCGTAAAAAAGAATCGAGTAGATGAGCTGAACCAGTCTAATGCGCATTTCACGCGTCAACGTGGCGTTGATTTGTATTGATATCCTTCGCCAAGGTTCTCACAGGCATAGGAATGCAAATGTTGATAAAACGCATGTGCATATTTCACAATGTTATAATTGAAATGATCCTGGCAAAAAGCTTACGTTATCGGAAAATGGTGCTGAAAATACATATAAAAAACCATGCTTTCCAATATCCTGAAATCTATTTTCAAATTCCAATATCCAATCCGACATCAACTCTGCATATTTATCAATTCAAGATTTACCACGGATATACAAGACTAACGAAGCGACATTTTACTGCCTCCGAAGCTACGAATAAATATTTGATTAAGATTTCAAAGAGTGAAAATTTTAAAAGTTTCGGAAAATTCTTTGAAAAATTTCCATTTTCAAAAAGGTACACAAATATTATGATTTTGCTCTATTTTGTAAGTATAATTCTTCGACCCATGCTTTAGGAACTAGTAATTATGCAACGTTTTCCAAAAGAATTTCAATCATTTTGAAACTTTTTTGAAAGATTGTCTTTCTTTAACAAAACAACAAAAAGCAACTGAATGTAACGAAAAAAAACTCATGCATAAACCAGTTGTTTAGAAGTATTGATACAAACACATTGCACACCACCCTCATAAAACGGAGTCATCATCATCAATTGAACTGTGCCTCCGATATTACTTCAATAATGTAAGGTGCCACATCGTTGATACGTTGAGGACATATGTTTACATCTTGAAGGATATGAAATTATATTCCAATGGAATATAAATAATTTTAGAAGGTGACCAGGAATAGACACAAACGATAAATAAATTCCGAGAAATCCGCACGTTACTTATGTCAATCAATGCTCATCCACAATGCAACTCCACAACTGTTCGAACACTCGTGGAATCCCCCTTTGGGTGGAAAAAGGAGATTTGAGTCGAACATAACCTTGCAATATTTGCTAGGACACTGCATTTCTCCAAAGCCCAAGGATTTAAATTTTCTTTTATGGTATTTACCAAGAATCTTCATAACCAATGTTAATAATAGCAACCTTTAGCAAAATTCACAGGAATGCTCAATTGAAAATGCACCCTTTCGTGCAGCAGAGAGACGCTCTGCCCGTGTGCAATTTCACATTTACACATTTGCGTGCTGGAAGAATCCGATAAACACGCAATCCAATCGCATGCATTTTGCTCCTCTTCCCCGGATTCATTCCCCTCCGATTGAAGGTTGGTGGCACAAGCGATACAGTCAGGTAGGAACCAACCCATGGGAGTTGTGAAAAAATAACAACATCGAGTGTACTTGCCGAGTTAAAGTGCTGCAGTGTACTTATAAATAAATGGTGGAGGCACCTACTTTAGGAAATATGTAATTATTCCCAACCAGCCGAAAACGTCACATCCAAAACAACATTATGCCAAAAATAGGTGCCCCAACCATTGAAAAATTGTTTTTTTTTCTCGCTTAGTAAACAGCCCCATTACGAATCACGAATATATCGGCAAAATATCACGGCAGTTCGAGCGCCGGCCGCTGAGGGTCGCTAATTGTTGCTCGTCGTCGGATTGATGGATTGATTGATTGATTGTGGGGTAAAATTATGTTTGCGATGGCATTTTTCCCGATGACGTCGTCGTCGTCGTAAGAAGCCGCTGACAGGATCGTGTGGGCCAGGATGATGTGATTTGGAAACCGGGTGAGAAATCTGGCTATGAGCTTAATGCACTTGACTGCGGGGATTGAATTGCGATTTACATTTACAGGGCGTAGAATAAGTTCGAATTCGAAGTTGAACCACAATTGTTGAAAATCAATTGGTCAGAATAGAATAGTTACACGATTTGAAAGGCACTTTCTTTGAAGAGTTTTCTATGTGCATGAGTAATTTTTTAATTGAAAGTTACCAAACTTTGATTCTCCTCTAATTTCATAATGAAATAAATTATATTTTATCTAAACAATCTCGTCCAAAAACTTTTTCTTGGTTTGCCCCAGTCCGAGATATAACAGTTTGAAAAGTCGGATTACTGTCTGACTGTCTGACTATTTACTGTTTGACTACTGTCTGACAGTCTGACTACTGTCTGACTACTATCTGAATGTCTGACAACTGTCTGAATGTCTGACCACTGTCTGACTGTCTGACTACAGTCTGACTACAGTCTGACAACTGTCTGACGATCTGACTGCTGTCTGGCTGACTACTGTATGACAGTCTGACTACTGTCTGACTGTCTGACTACTGTCTGACAATCTGACTGCTGTCTGACTACTGTCTAATTGTCTGACAACTGTCTGAATGTCTGACCACTGTCTGACTGTCTGACTACAGTCTGACTACAGTCTGACAACTGTCTGACGATCTGACTGCTGTCTGGCTGACTACTGTATGACAGTCTGACTACTGTCTGACTGTCTGACTACTGTCTGACAATCTGACTGCTGTCTGACTACTGTCTAATTGTCTGACTACTGTCTGACTACTGTCTGACTACTATCTGAGTACTGTTTGACGATCTGACTGCTGTCTGACTACTGTCTGACTGCCTGACTGTCTGACTGCCTGACTGTCTGACAGTCTGACATTCTGACTATTGTCTGACTTTCTGACTACTGTCTGACTTTCTCACTACTGTCTGATTTTCTGACTATTGTCTGACTGTCTGACTCCCTGACTGTCTGACTTCTGTCCGACTGTCTGACAGTTTGACTACTGTCTGACAGTCTGACTACTGTCTGAATGTCTGACAACTGTCTGACTGTCTGACTACAGTCTGACTATCTGACTGCTGTCTAACTATCTGACTACTGTATTACAGTCTGACTACTGTCTGTCTGACTGCTGGCTGACTATTGTCTGATTACTGTCTGACTACTGTCTGACTACAATCTGACTACTGTCTGGCAATCTGACTGCTGTCTGATTACTGTCTGATTGTCTGACTGCTTGACTGTCTGACTACTGTCTGACAGTCTGACTACTATCTAACAGTCTGACTACTGTCTGACCACTGTCTGAATGTCTGACAACTATCTGACTGTCTGACTACTGTCTGATTGTCTGACTACTGTCTGCTATCTGACTATTGTCTGATTGTCTGACTACTGTCTGACTACTGTCTGACTACTGTCTGACTACTATCTGACTACTGTCTGACTACTATCTGACTACTGTCTGACAATCTGACTGCTGTCTGACTACTGTCTGACAGCCTGGCTGTCTGACTACTGTCTGACTGCCTGACTGTCTGACTACTGTCTGACAGTCTGACTTTCTGACTACTGTCTGACAGTCTGACTTTCTGACTACTGTCTGACTCCATGACTCCCTGACT